>NW_019948176.1:26688-37048 GCF_002910315.2 Salvelinus sp. IW2-2015
CTATGGACACCTGGAAGAAATAGCAGCGGACGATTTCTGAAGGTTTATCCAACAGCTGTACATCGAATGGATCTCTATAATGTGTAACTATTTCTGAAGGTTTATCCAACAGACCTGTACATCCATGAATGGATCTCTATAATGTGTAACTATTTCTGAAGGTTTATCCAACAGACCTGTACATCCATGAATGGATCTCTAATATGTAACTATTTCTGATGAATGTATTGTGATGTATTGTTTAATAGATGTACTATGTTAGGTATATTTATCTGTGGTTTTATTTCAACAGATTTTACTGATGCTATTAGATTGTACTATGTTAGGTATATTTATCTGTGGGTTTATTTCAACAGATTTTACTGATGCAATTAGATTGCTGGGTGGGGGGAGTTTTATATTTACAGAGACTTCAGAAAGTATTCACACTCCTTGACTGGTCCCACATGTTGTTGTATTACATCCTGAATTTAAAATGTATTTTTATTTAACCAGGTAGACTAGTTGAGAACAAGTTCTCATTTGCAATGACACATACAACAACACAGAGTTACACATGGAATAAACAAAAATACAATCAATTATACAGTAGAAAAATCTATATACAGCATGTGCAAATAAGGTAGGATAAGAGAGGTTAGGCAATAAATAGACCATGGTGGCGAAGTAATTACAATATAGCAATTAAACACTGGAATGGTAGGGAATGTGAATGTGAATAGCAGAAGATGAATGTGCAAGTAGAGATACTGGGGTTAAATGGATTCAATACCCCATAATGTCAAAGTGGAATTATGTTTTTGGAAATGTTTACAAATTTAATTAAAAGCCTAAATAAGTTCAGGAGTAAAGATTTTGCTTAACAAGTCACATAATAAGTTGCAGGGACTCACTCTGTGTGCAATAATAGTGTTTAACATGATTTTTGAATGACTACCTCATCTCTCATCTCACACATACAATTATCTGTAATGTCCCTCAGTCGAGCAGTGAATTTCAAACACAGATTCAACCACAAAGACCAGGGAGATTTTCCAACGCCTCGCAAAGAAGTGCATGTATTGGTAAATGGGTAAAAAAAAAGCAGACATTGAATATCCCTTTGAGCGGGTGGTGACTTTAAAATAGTTAGTGTTTAATGGTTGTGATAGGAGAAAACTGAGGATGGATCAACAACATTGTAGTTACTCCACAATACTAACCTAAATGACAGAGTGAAAAGAAGGAAGCCTGTACAGAATACAAATATTCCAAAACATGCATTCTGTTTGCAATAAGGCACTAAAGTAATACTGAAAAACAATGTGCTAAAGAAATTAACTTTATATCCTGAATACAAAAGCGTTATGTTTGGGGCAAATTCAACACATCACTGACTACATATTTTCAAGCATGGTGGTGGCTGCATCATGTAATGGGTATGCTTGTCATTGGCGTCACTACAGTCCCTGATTCTAATCTAATGATCATCAGCTGCATCATTTTATGGTTCTAATCCAGGCAGTATCACTTCCAGGTTAAGCGAGCAGTGTGTCAAGATTTGAAATGCGGCTTGGCAGGGTCGTGTTTCGGAGGACGCATGGCTCTCGACCTTCGCCTCTCCCCCGAGTCCATAAGGAGTTGCAATTGGATTTCATGACATTGGTGAAAAAAATATATATATAAACACTGGTACTGAAATTAGATTTTTAATCACCTGGAAGATGTGTCAAACCATGTAAACACCTGCAAGACTTTGGTTAGAAGTGAATCACCTGCAGATGTGTCAAACATAACACCTGCAAGACTTTGGTTAGAAGTGAATCACCTGGCAGATGTGTCAAACCATGTAAACACCTGCAAGACTTTGGTTAGAAGTGAATCACCTGCCTGGACATTTAAAAAATAAATATATTTTATTTCACCTTTATTTAACCAGGTAGGCAAGTTGAGAACACGTTGTCATTTACAATTGTGACCTGGCCAAGATAAAGCAAAGCAGTTCGACACATACAACAACACAGAGTTACACATGGAGTAAAACAAACATACAGTCAATTATACAGTAGAAAAAAAAGTCTATATACAATGTGAGCAAGTGAGGTGAGATAAGGGAGGTGAAGGCAAAAAAATAAAAAATAAATATATATATATATAAAAAAGGCCATGGTGGCGAAGTAAATACAATATAGCAAGTAAAAACACTGGAATGGTTGGTTTGCAGTGGAAGAATGTGCAAAGTAGAGATAAAAATAATGGGGTGCAAAGATGCAAAATAAATAAATACAGTAGGGAAAGAGGTAGTTGTTTGGGCTAAATTATATATGGGCTATGTACAGGTGCAGTAATCTATGAGCTGCTCTGACAGACATCCTAAGAAGCACACAGAGACCTGCATTTTGAAGTCGGTTTAATAATACTTGTGAAAACTGTTTTTGTTTACTTGCCTGCCTATTGCATTTGGAATGCACTGTACTGTTCATCTCTGAAACTCACTGTGATAATTCCTTTGATCCAGCAGTAGCAATACAGGGATATAACATCTACAGAAAATACAGGAATGCTTATGGGGGAGGTGTTGCTGTATACAGTGCATTTGGAAAGTATTCAGACCCCTTGCCTTTCTCCACATTTTGTTACGTTAAAGCCTTATTCTAAAATTGATTAAATTCTTTTTTCCCCCTTTCATTTAGCAAATTTATTTGGCACACTTGCATTTGGGGAGTTTCTCCCATCCTTCTCTGCAGATCCTCTCTAGCTCTGTCAGGTTGGATGGGGAACATCACTGCTGTTACTTTAAAGCCTTATTCTAAATTTGATTAACAACTTATGGCTTGAGGGCAGTATTTTGACGCCTGGTGCCCTCCCTTTGTTGTTTTTCCTTATTATTGAATACGCTATTGTCCGGTTGAAATATTATCGATTATTTACACAACTGACAACCTGAGGATTAATTATAAACATCGTTTGACATGTTTCAACGAACTTTACCAGTACAATTAGGATGTATCTCTGCCTTCTTTACACAGCGAACTCAATGAATCAGCACAAGTATCAATGTGGCTTTACAGTACAAATCTCGCACGAAAACGACCAAACCAATGCTGCTTTAGATGACAATTGTCTCTCACCAAAGGCTGGCACACTGCAAATTCCAAAATCAGATGATCCTGTGTGATTGACAGACTTTAATCAGTCTTCGAACAGGGAGTTTAAATGTGTTTTTTAAACTTTAATTTAGCTAATTTATTTGGCACACCTGCAGTTGTGGAGTTTCTCCCATTCTTCTCTGCAGATCCTCTCAAGCTCTGTCAAGTTGGATGGGGAACATCACTGCACAGGTATTTTCAGGTCTCTCCAGAGATGTTCGATCGGGCTCAAGTCCGGGCTCTGGCTATGTCAATCAAGGACATTCAGAGACTTCTACCGAAGCCACTCCTGCGTTGTCTTGGCTGTGTGCTGAAGGTCGTTGTCCTGTTGGACGGTGAGGTCCTGGGCACTCTGGAGCAGGTCTTTCATCAAGGATCTCTCTGCACTTTGCTCTGTTAATATTTCCCTCGATCCTGACTAGTCTCCCTGTCCCTGCTGCTGAAAAACATCCCCACAGCATGATGCCTCCACCACCATGCTTCACCGTTGGTACCCTTCCCCAGATCTGTGCCTTCCAAATCATGTCCAATCAATTGAATTTACCATAGGTGGACTCCGAACAAGTTGTAGATATATCTCAAGGATGATTAATGGAAACAGGATGCATCTGAAAGCAATTTCGAGTCTCATAGCAAAGGGTCTGAATACTTATGTAAATAAATTATTTTCACTTTTTCATTATTGTGTGTAGATTAATGAGGATTCTATTTTTTTTAATCCATTTTAAGATAAAGCTGTAACGTATCAAAATGTGGAAAAAGGGGAGGGGTCTGAACTTTCTGAATGAACTATGTTTTATTTAATTTAAAATGTAACCTTTATTTAACTCCCAATCACGGCCGGTTGTAAACACAGCCTGGACTCGAACCGGGGTGTCTGTAGTAAAGCCTCAAGCACTGAGATGCAGGGTCTTAGACCGCTGCGCCACTCAGGAGCCCCAAAATCATGTTCTAGTGCTGTCCCCACCTAAAATAAATCTTGGTCAACCAAGAGTCATCTGTTCTTTCTACCAATCGATTGTTTGAAATGTTATGTGTGTTTTAATTAAATCAACTACAGTGGGGCAAAAAAGTATTTAGTCAGCCACCAATTGTGCAAGTTCTCCCACTTAAAAGATTGAGAGAGCCTGTAATTTCTCATCAAGGTACACTTCAACTATGCAGGAAAATGAGAAAAGAACCAGAAAAATCACATTGTAGGATTTACTATAATGAATATTCTGCCATAATTATGTGGAAAAATAAAGTTTGCGTCCAAATAACCATACGTCTTTCTCATCTCCAATAACTTTGTTATATACCCTTCGATTCACACCAGGAATGACCAGAGGTCAAACGTTTTATGAAGTCCTTCACCAAGGTTTTCACACACTGTTGACTCCGGCTAGTCTTGGCCCTTCCTCCCATGCAAATCTTCCTCTAGCAGGCCAGTTGTCTAGGTGTTTTAGGAGTGGAGTTTGCTGGTGCCTAACCACCGGGGGCGTGTGCCGACATCTCCATGCCATGAAGATTTTCTATGGGTCTGAGATCTTGGAGACAGGCGTTAGGGACACCCTCCAGGAGCCTTGAAAATCGCTCTCTATACATGAGCCATCCTTCGTTGCCCGGCGGTGTGTTTTGGGACTGTCATGCTGAAAGGTACCCAGCCACGTTTCATCTTCAATGCCTGCTGATGGAAGGAGGTTTCACTCAAAAATCTCACGATACATGCCCCATTCATTCTTTCTTTACACGGATCAGTTTCGTCCTGATCCCTTTGGCCAGAAAAAACCCAGCCAAGTGATGTTCACTGCTACAAATCAACAAATCACGTAATACGAGCCCGCTCTCCCACCCAAAGCCCACCCGATAACAGGGCCCCCGGGAGAGAACAGAAAAAAAAAGCCGCCCCGGGGGAAGGAGGAAAAAGACAAACCCCCCCAATCTTTCGGATTGGCTCCACCCACCCCCCACCCCCCCGGGCGGTTTGTGTTTGGGATCATTGTCATGCTGGAAAGACCCAGCCACGTTTATCTTCCAATGCCCTTGCTTGATGGGAAGGAGGTTTTCACTCAAAATCTCACGATAACATGGCCCCAGTTCATTCTTCTCCTTTACACGGTACTCGTCGTCCTGGTCCCGTTTTAGCAGAAAAACAGCCCCAAGCATGATGTTTTCCACCCCCATGCTTCACAGTTAGTATGGTGTTCTTTGGATGCAACTCAGCATTCTTTGTCCTCCAAACACGACGAGTTGAGTTTTTACCAAAAGGTTATATTTTTGGTTTTCATCTGACCATATGACATTCTCCCAATCTTCTTCTTGGATCATCCAAATGCTCTCTAAGCAAACTTCAGACGGGCCTGGACATGTACTGCTTAAGCAGGGGGACACGTCTGGCACTGCAGGATTTGAGTCCTGGCGGCGTAGTTGTGTTACTGGATGTAGGCTTTGTTACTTTGGTCCAGCTCTCTGCAGGTCATTCACTAGGGTCCCCCCGTGTGGTTCTGGGATTTTTGCTCACCGTTCTTTGTGATCATTTTGACCCCACGGGGTGAGGATCTTGCGTGGAGCCCCAGATCGAGGGAGATTATCAGTGGTCTTGTATTTGTCTCCCATTTCCTAATAATTGCTCCCACAGTTGATTTTCAAACCAAGCTGCTTACCTTATTGCAGATTTCAGTCTTCCCAGCCTGGTGCAGTCTACAATTTTTGTTTCTGGTGTCTTTGACAGCTCTTTGGTCTTGGCCATAGTGGAGTTTGGAGTGTGACTGTTTGGGTTGTGGGAAGGTGTCTTTTTATACTGATAAACAAGTTCAAACAGGTGCCATTATACAGGTAACGAGTGGGAGGACAGAGGAGCCTCTTAAAGAAGAAGTTACAGGTCTGTGAGAGCCAGAAATCTTGCTTGTTTGTAGGTGACCAAATACTTATTTTCCACCATAATTTGCAAATAAATTCATTAAAAATCCTACAATGTGATTTTCTGGATTTTCTTTTCTCATTTTGTCTGTCATAGTTGAAGTGTACCTATGATGAAAATTACAGGCCTCTCTCATCTTTTTAAGTGGGAGAACTTGCACAATTGGTGGCTGACTAAATACTTTTTTGTCCCACTGTATATATACTGAACTGGTCTGATGCTTTAAGCACGCTGTTTGATCAAATAATTAAAACACACAAATGACGAGGGAGCCAGAGATCAAGATAACCTAACCAGAAGAGAGAAATTCTGACATTATGCTCCTGAAGTTTCCTGTAATGGGCTACACCAGCGGTCGGCAACCTTTTCCATTTGGAGTGCCAAGTTATCTTACCATTTCTACCAATCTGCGTGCCAGTTTGTATTTTCACATGCACATTTTCATGGAACAGTTTCATTTAATTTATAATAGTATCTCAAATCCATTGTCTGTGATTAATCTACATTCTGTCTAAATGAAAATGATACAGATCTAAAAGTAACTTTTATTGCCATTGCCAACTATGTAAAAATTGCCTACATAAAGCCAACAAATAAAAACATTGCAGCCTGCAGGTAGAAAATATCCTATAAATCACATTTTCTGCACATGACCTGTCTACAACTATCTTGAAACATTGTATCAACTATCAACTGGGTCCTCTGAAATTTGCAACATTGTATAAAATATTCTAGGCCCTCAGTTTCCCGGCACCAGTGAGTTTGGGACAGACACAGCTGTCGGCTATTTTTGCAAAGGATAAGAAGTAATCAGGTATTTCCACTGGATCAGAGCATGACATTTTTCCCTTTCATGCCGAGTGGTTATCGAAAGGGTGAGAGCTGGAAATGTTTTACGAAAATACTTTGAGGAACTATTGTCATACGCAATTGATTTTGATTAGACTTTGTTTATGTATTTGAGAAGCTCCACAACTCATTAGTGGTGGTGCGTTAAGACAATCAGAAATACTATCAGACATCCCCAAATGGGCACATTTATAGGCCTACATTTGCGTGCAGGCCAGGTAAACTAGTCCTACTTCTGAATGCGTAATTAGGTGTGCGTCCTTACTCAATATAGACAGGAGTATTTCAAACAAAAGACAATTAATACATTGACAACTGGCGTATCTTGCGGGGTCAGGTCTGGGTGGTCTGCCAGGGGCCGTTTCATTTAGTATCCGATTGGGTCGGCATGGGGAATGATTGTATTTTCCCATAGTATGTTTTACCGAAGTTGACCGACTGAAAGGGAGTGTAACTTTATGACTGTTGGATTCGGGTTAAACTTTGAACATTGAGATATTAAAGACATGATAGGTCAGACGCAGAGTATATAAAGTAGTGAGATCTGTAGAAAGACAGAGTGGCTGTGGAATGTGCTGGGTGGACGGGAGGAGATCACAGGATTGCTTTAGGGGAAGCGATGGACATCTGTGGATTAGGCGAAAGAGGGGTTGAGGACAGGAGGTCAGGTCAGATCCCCTGAAGGGAGTAATAAGGGTTTAGTATCCTGTTACCCTCTTCCTGTCGAGCCAGAAGATGTAAGGATTGGAGAGAAGGAGGAGTGTCCAAAGTGGGGTATATATACTTGTGATGGTGAGAACATGTTTTTGTCTGAATTACAGCTGTAACGACCCTTTGGGAAGAATTAAACTTGGTTAAGCTTCTCTAGTGTCCGTGAGTTATTTACTCAGAAAAATTTGAACCTAACACTATAATTAGTGTTCCCTGAAGGAGGGAAACGAGGTACAACACCTGTTTGGCCCCGCCCCTTCCTGGGTCGGTGAAGAGCGGTATTAAATTTAAGGAATAAATCCGAGCCTCACACTCATCACCTGTGGAAGGCGGGGCTTCCAGCGAGGCGTGGATTTGATACTATGTTGTACCTAGTTTCCCTACTTCAGGGAACAGTAGTTATATTCACAACGTGTGGATTTAATAGTATGTTGTACCTAGTTTCTCTCCTTAGGGGAACAGTAGTTATAGTCATAACGTTACGCTTGTTGTCACGATCGTGTGGAGGAGAGACGGACCAAAACGCAGCATGTGGAAAATAAGCCATCTTCTTTTATTTTTACTACGAAGATGAACATGAAACGAAACACTATTACAAACTATACAAAAACAACAAACGACCGTGAAGCTATAAACGTAGTGCACACACACAGGCTACAAACGTTCAACATAGACAATTCCCCACAACCAGCTAAAGCCTATGGTTGCCTTAAATATGGCTCCCAATCAGAGACAACAATAACCAGCTGTCTCTAATTGAGACCCAATTCAGGCAACCATAGACTTTCCTAGATACCTACACTCACTTCTGCTGTCCTGTCGTAGCTCTATTTCTTCACCTTCTCAGATAAATTCTGTAACCTAATCACTATCTATCTACTTTAGTGTTTCCTCGAAGGAGGGTACTACACTGTAGTGTCATCATTCTCTACACTCTTGTTCTGCCCCCGCCCTTCTGTGGCTCTTCTCCTCGCGTCGAAGAGCGGTTCTTTCTACACTCTACAGTCGGTAGGCACTATTTTCTGAACGGCTCGCACCACTTCTCAGCTTTATCTCCACCTGTGGACACGCGCGGAGCGACACACTCTCCAAGCAGAGGCGTTCTAGGGCAGTTTTGACTGAGTGGTACTTGTACCTGTAACTGTCCTCTCCCACATTTGGACGGTATCTCGCTCATTACTAGGTGCACCCGAAGTTTAGTTAGATACCTTCCAACAATAAAGCGGAGCTGCTGAAATATAATACGCGATATGCTTTAGGATTATAAACACAGTGTTATATCTAGCTCTTAGAGATAGGTAAGTGGGTTGTATCTCATGTAGTCTCTGGTGTCATTATGTTATCCTGCATTAATAGATGTTGTCACAGATCTATAAGTTGTGCGCAATGAGTAGACAAAGAGAGAAAAATCCCATCTGAGCGCAATGTCTGATGTAGAAAGACACTATAAAGTCATGCAAACATCCAGTGTCTTTCCTTGTATTATTTAACCTAACGAAGATTGATATTATGAAGCTAGAAAAAACGACAGACATACAAAAATAATGCAAAACCTAACACGATAAACGGATTCCATGCGACAGCCTGCTCAGTGCACTCGTATGTCCTACGCTCAGGCCACAGGCTCGAAAGCGTCTACAAAACACTAGACCCATGAATGGTACCACATACTATAGGACGCGAGTTATGCTGTTGGTACTAAATTAGCCTAGTGTGTGCAAATCCATGGAATATTTGAGGCTCAGTGTCTAACTTCAGAGACACACATCAACTAACTGTTGGGACACGATAGCGCGTCTGCTCCGTACTTCCATTAATATCCCAGAGAGTCTAAGGCGATGAACCTTCTACGAAATTGAAAAGCCACTCAGGGATAAGTAGGAGACGAGGATAAGCATCACGCTATGCACCAACACAGGCCTCAAGTAACTGGCTCATATCAAGAGGTCACTCTGAGCCAATAAGCATAACAAACACTATCGAATAAAGATCAAATCATGTTATATCCCTCACTACAAGCCTCAGCTTTATCGACCTTGAGAGACTCCGGCTATGTCGACACTAAAAACAAATAAAATAAACTCTTACAAATATCTATATAGCCTATGTGCACAGCTCCTGGACATTACAACCAAATTAATTAGAATGACAAAGATCACAAAGAATACCTCTTAAGGTCTTCAATGGTTGTTGATCCATACGAAAGACGACAACTAATGAAGGCCCCTAAGGTGCCGGAACATCCGGAGACGAGTCACAAATGCAACAAAGTCTAGGGAGGGTCTGGTGGGGTGTCCGTCCACGGCGGCGGCTCCGGCACTGGTCGTGGTCCCCACCCCACCATAGTCACTACCCGCTTTCGTAGCCTCCTCCAAATGGCCACCCTCCACATCAACCCCACTGGATTAGGGGCAGCACCGGACTAAGGGCAGCACCGGACTAAGGGGCAGCACCGGACTAAGGGCCGCACCGGACTAAGGGGCAGCACCGGACTAAGGGGCAGCACCAGGATAAGGGGCAGCACCAGGATAAGGGGCAGCACCAGGAAAGGGGACTCCGGACTGAGGGACGGATCCTGGCTGGATGACGGCTCTGGCGGATCCTGGCTGGACGGCTCTGGCGGATCCTGGCTGGACGGCTCATGGCTGGCTGACGGATCTGGCTGCTCATGGCTGGCTGACGGATCTGGCTGCTCGGCTGCATTGGCTGGCTGAACGGATCTGGCTGGCGGATACTTGTCGGCTCATGGGCTGGCTGACGGATCTGGCTG
>NW_019948176.1:42831-43934 GCF_002910315.2 Salvelinus sp. IW2-2015
AATCATAGAAAAGGCTAGGAGTATCTTCTCTTCGTGGGCTCATGGCTGGCTGACGGATCTGGCTGCTCATGGCTGGCTGACGGCTCTGGACGCTCAATGTGGGAAGAGTTTTTCTACATCTGGCGCTCTGACTCTGCACCAGAGAACACACACAGGAGAGAAACCTTATAGCTGTGGTCAATGTGGGAAGAGATTTCTTCGATCTGGAGATCTGACAGTGCACCAGAGAATACACACAGGAGAGATACCTTATAGCTGTGATCAATGTGGGAAGAGTTTTGGTCATTCTGGCCATCTGACTCAACACCAGAGAACACACACAGGAGAGAAATCTTACATCTGTGATCAATGTGGGAAGAATTTTGGTCGATCTGGAGAGCTGACAGTGCACCAGAGAACACACACAGGAGAGAAATCTTATAGCTGTGGTCAATGTGGGAAGAGATGTACTACATCTGGCACTCTGACTCTAAACCAGAGAACACACACAGGAGAAAAACCTTATACCTGTGGTCAATGTGGGAAGAGTTTTGGTCGATCTGTCTCTCTGACTCTACACAAGAGAACACACACAGGAGAGAAATCTTATTGCTGTGATCTGTGTGACCAGAGATACTCTGATAAAAGATCTCTGATCAAACATCAGAAAATACATACATGAAGGAATTGTTTCGTGATATCAATGAAATAATGTCACAATGTAGAATGTTTTTAACATTTTAGTTGGAGAATTTTAAGGAATTTCACAATGTAGAACCCTAAACGTTTGCCACATTCAATTGATTTCAACATGATATGGATATTAGCCTCAGGGGGGAATCCAGGCTCTGAATTGGAAGAGTACTATTTGTGTGATTTAACAAAAAGTGACTAACACAAAAAGAGCTGTGTTACACTTACCATGTTGGTGACCCACTTGAATCAAAATGCAACACTTCAAAATGTAGCTAGCTGTTTTCTACAAATTGTCCTCTAACTAGTGATGTACACATTATTCCCAGATTACGTGTGGTTTTTGAGCTGTTAGTTTTAACAGTACGTGCAACCTCATCTCCCTCCTCTTGGCACAATTGATTTCAAGATGATATTGATGAGTGATGACA
>NW_019948177.1:0-17233 GCF_002910315.2 Salvelinus sp. IW2-2015
CAAGACACATTACAAATCTTGTGTTGCGCCGTCCTTTTTTGTTTGGGAGACAGTTGATAGTTTGAGCTCAGGGTTTCCTAACGGTTTTGTTAAGTGCTAGGCAGGCACGTGTGACGGTTTGCAAAGGTCATAAAGGTTTTTCTAACGTTGTTGTGTCCAGGGTCCGAGTCAGGCAAAGAGCAGGGACCACATCCTCATCATCCCCAGTAGGTACTGTCATTCGCTGAGGCGTCCGCATCCAACCTGGTGAGTCCAATCACAACGCACCAGGAAGCACATGCACCCAATAACACCACAACCTTGTACCCAATCAGGAGTGAGCTTCTCTTTTAGACTGTGTGGACTGTGTTCAGTAGAACCAAACAGGATAAAAGGTTTTGAAATGGAAGAGCAACATATCTCTGATATTGTGTCCAATTAAGAATGCTCATTGTCCCTCTCCAATTCAAAGCGTTTTATCCCATTTGGTCGTACTGAACACAGCCCAGGTTGGAGGTGTAGTCTGTTGTTGTTTGTGCCAGTAAGCCAGTATTACTGCGCCATGTGGAGTAAAAGGTTTTCTGGCAGACCTTCTCATAAACCGGCACAACAGCGCCAAGCTTAATCAGGGCCGTCTATTTCCTTGAATTATTTGAGAGAGAACTATTGGTTAGCGAATCTAACATTCTGGCACATGAGGCGCACCACACACACACACCACCACACACACACACACAACCACACAACACACGGTCTTGCGTTTTGTCAAGCCACGTGTGAGAGCGGTCTAGGGAGTAGAGTAATGTGCTTTGATATGGCAGAATACAATGTTATCCTGCAGTTACATTACTGGTCTCTTTATTTGGTGAGATTGCGGATATTTTGGCTGACTGTGGGAATTGCCTACTGTATGTTACTTTTTGTATTTTATCACTGACTGTTTGTTGCGTCTGTGATTGTCCATTTATTGTCTGACTGCCTGCCATGTTATTACCAAAACCACCCTGTCTATTTGTCATTGTCTCTGCGTCTAGTATCAAGTGTGGTAGTGAATGCTGGGTAATGTTGATGTCCTTGTCTATTTTGCTGCAGTAACCCTGGTTGTTGGCTCGGGGAAGTTTGCTTTTACAGCTTCTATTAGTTTCTATTTCTACTTTTCTATTTCTTAGTTTCTATTTTGCTGCTCTAAGAAGAAGAAAAAATAATGCCTCCCCTGTAGGTCTTGTCGCTCGCTCTTCACTCTCTCTCTCATTCTCACTCTCTCTCTCAATTCATTCACTCACTCAGCTCCAAGCACCTGTGTTCTGTGACACGTCAAGCTGCATTGCAGTGAACAATTCAGTGGAGTTGTTGAAGGTGGGGAGTAACAAGCATCGCTCAGCTGTCTGACGGGTGGGGCTCAGACTGGATTCAGTAACTCAGTAGGCGAGAGAGAGAGCACAGAGAGGGACCGAGACAGACAAGGGAAGTCTCATTGCACTATCACTCGTCTCCTTTCTCAAAACTTATGAGAGAGAAAGCCAGATGTCCCTCCCCCCGACCTTCTCCTCCAATGGGTTTTGAGAAAGGAGACGAGGCAGAGGACGCGAGGAGAATTGAGATCTTCCCGAGAGAAGAATAACTAGGCAAATTTTCATTGTAGAGATACAGAACCCTTCACTCCGATGTTAACTTAGTTATGACTGAATCTACTATACTAGAGCCTGGCGTACTATACCAGCTGGCGTACACTCAGCAGCGACTGTGCCTGATACCCTCCCCCACCATTGCGTACCAGGCTGACTTGACCAACGATACTATCAACAGCGTGGCTCTTCTCAGCAGGCTACTATAAGCTGCCTTCGACCCACGGTCGATGAAGCGCTATACGCAGCTGACGCAACTGATACTCCATGGGCATGACTACTACTCCAGCTGACTACTATCTACTGCGCACTACTTCACTCCTCGATACTCCAGCTGCTTACGCTACTATACTCCACGCATATGCTGGGCTACTAACTATTTAGCATCATTTTAGTCTTTACAACGCTCTTATCCAAGCGGCTAGCAATGTTGAGTATCTCTTCTAGCCTTGGTCATCCTAGTGATAACACACTGCTTGCCAGGCCAGCTCCAAACTGAGGCCCTCATACAACTATACTCCACTGACTTACTATGAGCTGGGCTACTACTCACTTGCTACAAGCTCACGTGTAAGCTCTACTATACCAGGGCTCTATGCTAGCTACTATATCTCCAGCGAGACTACTATACAGCAGGCTTACTATAAGCTGGTACTGTCCACCATTACTTATCCAAGCTGCTACGATACACTGATTTTGACTCAGCACGTACTATACAGCTGCTAACTATAACCCAGCAGACTTCTATAACTCGCTAGCTTGAACCTTATACTATAGCCGGCTAGGTCTCTACTATGCCAGACTGGTTTACTATACTCCAGCTGGGCTACTTTACTCCAGCTGCCTACTATCCGCTGTTACTATACTCCAGCTGAGCTACTGTACTCCCAACTGACTACTATGACTCAGTGACTACTATACTAGAGCTGGCTACTATAACTCCAGCTGACTACTATCCAGCTGTTACTATACTCAGCAGGCTACTATATCCCAGCTGTACTGATACTCCAGCGACTACTATCGCAGCTGGTTACTATACTCCAGCTGGCTTACTGACTCATATGCGTTACTATACTCCAGCTGATACTAGACTAAGGCTGGTCTATTACTCCAGCTGACTACTATCCAGCTGGTTACTATACTCAGCAGTGCTACTATCAGCTGGTTTACTATACTCCAGCAGGCTACTATCCAGCTGGTTACTATACTCAGCTGGCTACTATCCATGCTGGTTGTACTCCTGACTTACCCAGCAGGACTTACTATACTCCAGCTGCTCAGCTGTCTCACTGGCTACTATCCAGCTGGTTACTATCCGCCAGCAGGGCTACTATCCAGCTGGTTCTATACTCCAGCGGCTACGTATCCAACTGGATACTTACTAGAGCCTGCGACTATACTCCAGCTGACTACTTTCCAGCTGGTTACTATACTCCAGCAGGCTACTATCCCCTGGTTACTATATCCAGCAGGCTACTATCCAGCTGGTTCATATACTCCAGCTGGCTACTATCCAGCTGTACTATACTCCACAGGCTACTATACTCCAGCTGACTTACTATCCAGCTGGTTCTACTTACTCCAGCTGGCTACTGACTCAGGCTGACTCTATTCCAGCTGGTACTATACTCCAGCTGGACTATCTGTACTCCAACTGGACTACTATATAATTCTCCAGCTGCTTACTAATAGCGTATAGTAGCTGGCTACTATACTCCCAGCGGTACGTACTCCACTCAGCTGGCTTTTACTCACGGCTACTCCAGCAGGCTACATACTCCAGTGACTACTGTACTCAGCTGGACTACTATCAGCTGGTTACTATACTCCAGCTGGTACTGTCTCCAACTGACACTATACTCCAGGCTGACTACTATACTAGAAGCTGGCTACTATACTCCAGCGTGGACTACTATCCAGCTGGTTACTATACTCCAGCAGGTACTATCAAGCTGGTTACTATACTCCAGCAGGCTTACTATCCAGCTGCGTATACTATACTCAGCTGGCTTACTATCCAGCGGGTTACTATACTCCAGCAGGCTACTATACTCCAGTGACTACTGTACTCCAGCTGACTACTATCCAGCTGTTACATACTCCAGAGGCTACTATCCAGCTGGGGTTACTAATACTCCAGTGCTACTGATACTCCAACTGACTACTATTACTAGAGCTGGCTACTATGACTCCAGCTGACTTTACATCCAGCTGGTTACTATACTCCAGAGAGCTACATCCAGCTTGGTTACTATACTCAGCAGGCTACTATCCCGCTGGTTATATTACTCCAGCTTGGCTACTATCCAGCTGGTTACTATACTCCAGCAGGCTACTATACTCAGCTGACTTACTGTACTCCAGCTGACTACTATCCAGCTGGTTTACTATTACTCCAGCAGGTACTATCCAGCTTGGCTACTATACTCCAGCTGGACTACTATTCCAGCGGGTTACTATACTCCAGCTGACTACTATCCAGCTGCGTTACTATTACTCCAGCAGGAGCTACTATTACTCCAGCTGACTACTGTACTCCATCTGACTACTATACTCCAAACTGGCTGCTTGACTCCAGCAGACTGCTTACAGCTTGGCTACTATACTCAGGGGGTTCTGTACTCCTGGCGGGCTACTATACTCCAGCTGATACATATCAGCTGCTACTATACTCAAGGGACTTACTGTACTTCCGCGGACTACATACAGCTGACTCTGTTATCAGCTGGCTACTATATCCAGCGGACTACTAGTCAGACTGGCTCCTATACTCCAGCTGACTAACTTACTCCATCTTGGCTACTTAGTCAGCTGGCTACTATACTCCAGCGGACTAGCTGTACCTCAGCGGACTACTATTAAGTGACTACTTGCTACTTCCAGCTGCTACTTACTCCAGCGGGACTACTAGTCAGCTGTTGCTACTATACTCCAGCGACTACTTGTACTCCAGCTGGGGCTACTATACTCAGCGACTACTGTACTCCAGCGGACTACTGTACGCCAGCGGACTACTGTACTCCAGCTGGCTACTTATACTCCAAGCGACCTACCTGTTCAGCGGACTTGACTAGTCAGCTGGCTACATCATACTCCAGCTGATTTACTGTACTCCAGCTGGCTATAGGTTCAGCTGGCTACATTACTCCAGCGGACTACTGTACTCCAGCGGACTACTATCAGCTGACTACTGTACTCCAGCTGGCTACTATTACTCAGGGACTACTGTCATGCTGGCTACTATACTCCAGCGGGACTACTGTACTCCAGCTGGCTCTATACTCCAGCGGACTACTGTTACTCCCAGCGGAACTACTGTACTCCAGCTGGTTACTTTACTCCAGCGGGAACTACGTACTCAGCTGGTTACTGTACTCCAGCGGGACTACTGTACTCCAGCGGACTACTGTACTCCAGCTGGTTATGTACTTCAGCGAACTCTGTACTCAGCATGACTTACTGTACTTCCAGCGGACTACTGTACTCCCAGCGGACTACTGTACTCCAGCGGACTACTCTCCACGGGACTACTTACTCCAGCGGATCTGATACTCCAGCGGACTACTTGTACTCCAGCGGACTACTGTACTCCAGCGGACTTACTGTACTCCAGCGAACTACTGTACTCCAGCGGACTACTGTAACGCCAGCGGACTACTGTACTCCAGCGGACGTACTGTACTCCAGCGGACTTACTGTACTCCAGCGCTACTATACTCCAGGGGACTACTGTACCTCCCAGCGGACTACTGTACTCCACGGACTGTACTATACTCAGCGACTTACTGTACTCCAGCGGACTACTATACTCCCAGCGGACACTGTAACTCCAGGGACTACTTGCTACTCCAGCGGACCTACTGTTACTCCAGCGGGAACTACTGTACTCCAGCGACTACTTACTCCAAAGCGGACTACGTACTCTAGCTGGACTTACTGTACTCCAGCGGGAAGTACTTGTTTACTCCAGCGGACTACTTACTCAGCGGGACTACTGTACTCCATGCGGCTACGTATTACTCCAGCGGGAACCTACTTATGCTCCCCAGCTGGCTACTATACTTTCCAGCGGACTACTGTTACTCCAGGACTACGTGTACTCCAGCGGACTACTATCTCCCGCGGACGACTACTATTACTCGCGGACTACTATGCTCCAGCGGTACTATATCCAGCGACTACTGTACTCCAGCGGACTACTGTACTCCAGCGACTTACTATACTCCAGCGGACTACTGTTACTCCAGCCGGACTACTAATGTCCAGCTGGCTACTGTACTCCAGCGGACTACTGTTACTCCAGCGGATTACTGTACTCCAGCGGAACTTACTGTTACTCAGCGAACACTGTACTCCAGCGGACTACTGTACTCCAGCCGGAACTACTGTTACTCCAGCGGACTACTGTACTCCAGGCGGACTACTGTACTCCAGCGGACTACTGTCGCCCAGCGGAACTACTGTACTCCAGGCGGACACGACCCAGCGGACTACTGTACTCCAGCGGACTACTTACTCCAGGGACTACTGTACATCCACCGGCTACTGTACTCCAGCCGACGACTGTACTCCAGCGGAACATGTACTCCAGCGGACTACTGTACTCCAGCGGACTACGGTACCCAGCGGAATACTATACTCCAGCGGAACTACGTGTACTCCAGCGGACTACTGTACTCCAGCGGACTACTATATCAGCGGACTACTATTACTACAGCGGACTACTATGCTCCAGCTGGCTATATACTCCAGCGGGACTACTGTACTCCAGCGGACTACTGTTACTCCAGCGGACTTACTATACTCCAGCGGACTACGTACTCAGCGGACTACTGTACTCCAGCGGACTACTATACTCAGCGGATACTGTACTCAGCGACTACTATACTCCAGCTGGCTACTATACTCCAGCGGACTACTGACTCCAGCGACTACTATCTTTCAGCGGACTACTGTACTCCAGCGGGACTACTATTACTCCGCTGGCTACTATACGCCAGCGGACTACATGTACTCCAGCGTACTAACTGTACTCCAGCGGACTACTGTCCTCCAGCGACTACTGTACTCGCAGCGGACTACTGTGTTACCCAGGATACTATACTCCCGGACTACTGATCTCCAGCGGACTACTGTACCCAGCGGATACTTATACTCCAGCGGACTACTTTACTCCAGCGGACTACTATTGCTCCAGCTGGCTACTATACTCCAGCGGACTACTGACTCCAGCGGACTTACTGTACTCCAGCCGGACTACTATACTCCAGCGGACTTACTTACTCCACGGACGTACTGTACTCCAGCGGAACTACATTAACTCCAGCGGACTACTGTACTCCAGCGGACTACTGTCTTCCAGCGGGACTACTATACTCCAGCGGACGACTTACTCCAGCGGACTCTGTACTATACTCCAGCTGACTACTATCCAGCTGGTTACTATACTCCAGCTGGCTACTATACTCCAGCTGGCTACTATACTCCAGCTGACTACTGTACTCCAGCTGACTACTATACTCCAGCTGACTACTGTACTCCAGCTGGCTACTATCCAGCTGGCTACTATACTCCAGCGGACTACTGTACTCCAGCGGACTACTATACAGCTGACTACTGTACTCCAGCTGGCTACTATACTCCAGCGGATTACTAGTCAGCTGGCTACTATACTCCAGCGGGTTACTGTACTCCAGCGGACTACTAGTCAGCTGGCTACTATACTCCAGCGGGTTACTGTACTCCAGCAGAATACTAAAGGCCTCTTTTCTCTTTTTTTCCTGTCCCTCTCTTTCTCTCTGGGTCTGTTATGGGTTTGAACCCACTAGGGGGAGGGTTTTAGAGGTCGAACACCATTAACTTCCTGAGAAAAAGGAAGTCATCCAGAGTTCAGTGTGTGAGAGGTCGCTGTGTAGTGAAAGGTCACTGAAATGTAACAGTGGGTCAGGGTTGACATTCTGGGCGTTTGCTGGGCTCAGCTGTCTGAGCTAGAAGGTGAAGGAGAGGATACCTGTAGGAGGACAGCTGGCCCTATGATTAAAGTTTGATTATGTTGTGTTATTGTTTTATTAGTAGTTAGTATGGGAACTGAGAAGTTAAGAGACATTCCACTCTGTTAGCTCTCATGATCTTTGAGACGAGGATTAGTTTGATTGATAGTTTGTTGGATCATCGTTGTTGTTGTCATCATCATTGAAGTTGTTTTGAAAGGACTACCTGTTTGACTCCATGCTCCAAGCCAGTCACCCAGCAGGCACTCCTTCTGATGAGCCGGGCATTCACATCCAATCACAGTCACTCTCTCTGACGTACCATACTCCCATTACAGGGCTTATTCAATTTAGCCTCATCGAAAAGCAATATGAAGCAAGGATCTGTTCGCTAGCTAGTGGATGATCTGTGGACTCTATCTGCATCCCAAAAGGCACCCTATTCCCTACATAGGGCACTACTTTAGACCAGATCCCGATGGGCACCCTGGTCATAAGTGGCGCACTATGTAGGGTGCCATTTGGGACTGAGACTGTTACGTCCTCGAGTTAGCCTTCCTCTAACCCCTGAATTGTCCCTAGGGTATGATGCACTTATAAAACACTTACATTACATTTAATACAATAGATGTATACTCAGAAATAATGTTTCCAAATTAGATTTGGGGATCATTTTAGTCTCACAAGAGTTGGGTCACAATAAGGAAAGAATTCTGGCCAGCTGCTGATATTGAAGTTGGAAGGTCTCCATTGAAAATAGTGAGAGAGTGAGAGAGACCCCCTCCCTCCCTTCTGGCTGAACTGTCCACTGAGATTCACGTCATATCAAGTCAGGAGGTCAAAACATAGCTCTGTGATTGGTTCAACTCAAAGGACCCCAAAGAATTCAAGGATACCATGTGAACTCCATAGACACGTGGTTCAACTCTTCTCTATGTCCAACAAGCTGATAGCTACCAAGGGGTCTGCTGCCTTTGTACGTCGTTATCGCAGATTGCAAACGTGTCATCAGSCTGCGTCACATTTCATATTCACCTCAACAACACTTCCCGCCATTCTTTTTAGGACTGCTGTGCACACACATACAGTAGAACTTGAGCTGTTCTGACGTCAGATTGGCAGACTTGTAGAGGGGCCCGGACACTGAAGGATGTGATTGGTCTCTTACAATCCTAACATGTGATGTAACTAACCCTGTCATTAGTGTTCGATCGGCTGGTCTGTTGGTCTGACAGCTGGCACGTTAGACATGGTTTACTGGTTATTTCATCTAACTGGACAAACGAATCGATTGGACTTGGTGTCTGTCATCCTCCCACTGTCCCATATGGCTGTCAGGCTGGGAAAACAGAGCAGGGGTTTCACATGCAGCGTCTGTAACAGAATACAGCTCATATTTAACCTGGTCATCTAGTGATTTCTGTAAGTACAAATAGATGTTGGATTTATACTGAACAAAAAAGATAAACGCAAATGCAACAATTTCATATTTTACTGAGTTACAGTTCATAGAATCAATTGAAAAATGCATTAGGCTCTAATCTTGGATTTCACATGACTGGGCAGAGGGAGGGCCCTGGGAGGATAGCCCACCCACCTGGCAGCCAGGCCCCACTCACTGGGGAGCCGGCCCGTCCAATCAGAATTGTTTTTTTCCCACAAAAGGGCTTTATTACAGACAGAAATACTGCTCAGCGCACCACTTTGGCTGTGTTGTTCATCATAATTAGTTGTGTATGGAGAACTGTCTGTACTCGTCCTTCCTCCTCTCTTTTCTCTCTCTCACCCTCTCTCCTCTGTCTCTCTCTCTCTCTCTCTTCTCTTCTCTCTTCTCTCTCTCTCTTCCCTCTCTCTCTCTTCTCTGTCCTCTCTCGTCCCTCTCTCTCTCTCTGTCCCTCTCTCTCTCTCTCTTCCCTTCTCTCTCTCTCTTCTCTTCTCTCTCTCTCTCTCTCTCTCGTTCTTCTCTCTTCTCTTCTCTCTTCTCTCTCTCTCTGCTCTCTCATCTCTCTCTCTGTCCTCTCTCGTCTCTCTTCCCTCTCTCTACTCTCTCTCCTGCTTCTACCCTCTTCGGTGCAGTAATCTAATGGCACATGGTAATGAGGTCTCATTGAGGACATACAGTAAAGACCAGTTAACTCATACAGTTACCATTCCTTCTGTACATTTCCTGATGATGAGGATATGAACCATTTTCAATTGTGATTACCATTGCAGCCTCTTTAATATCCAGCAGATGTCTCCCTCACAATATATATTTATTTTTCTTAAGGGAAGTGATTCCCATGTCCAATTAAACTGTGTATGTAAATCCATACATGTGTATTTTGTGTGACTATACAATGGCTTATGATATTTTCTTCCTTCTCCCCCCTCTCTCTCTCTCCCAGTAAAGCTGAACATCATCGGGGATGTGATTGACCAGGGCTCCACCAACCTCAGGGCTGACCCGTCAGGCTTCAGCCCCCACGCTGCCATCTACTCCATCAGGCCAGACGTACGCTGCTGCGTCCACGTGCACACTCCTGCCACCGCCGCCGTGAGTCACTTTTCACTCTGGTTCATCATCCAGGATCTTAGAGGAAAAGTGTTGTTTAAATAGGCCTGACTTTTAGACAAATATTGTCCACATTTTGATGTTTTCAAGCACACAGTGATTTATAATGCACTGTGATGCTGTATATGTTCATCGCCAGTTTTCACTCTCTCTCTGTCTTCTCCTCTGTCGTCCTCTCGGTTGGTCTCTCTGTCTCTCTCTCTCTGTCTCTGTCTCTCTGTCTCTCTCTCTGTTCTCTCTCTCTGTCTCTCTCTCTCTCTCTCATCGTCTCTCTTGTCTCTGCTCTCTCTCTGTCTGTTCTCTCTCTGTCTCTCTCTCTGTCCTCTCTCTCCGTTCTCTGTCTCTGTCTCTCTCTTTCTTCTCTCTTCTCTCTCTCTCTCTCTCCTTCCATCCTCCGGTGTCTGAATAGTTCTCACATCCCTCTCTCTTCCCAGGTGTCGTCTATGAAGTGTGGCATCCTGCCCATCTCTCAGGAGGCCTTGATCCTGGGTGACATCGCATACTACAACTACCAGGGTAGCCTTGACGACCAGGAGGAACGCCTGGCGCTGCAGAAGGCCCTCGGACCCTCAGCCAAGGTAAAGTCTAGGATCAGATTACCCCACCCAAAAGGTGATGTTAATTGCTAGTTCGGGGGATGCAAACTGACCTTGAATCAGTGGGTAAATCCTAACCCTATGGACTGCTTTACAGTGTTGTACTGTAAAAAACATCGCTGTGATAAATGTACTAGCTAGTCAGCCAGCCTTAATGGATTGAGGTTACTGTGGTTGTGTGTCTCCTCTAGAGTCATCTACTGGTAAACTATGGAGGCTTGTTACCACATGGGGGAAATGGTCTTGTTAGATGTAACTGTCCTCGTCTATGGTGTGTTGTGGTTTGACCGTGACCGTGTGTGTTTGTGAACAGGTGCTGGTGCTGAGGAACCATGGAGTGGTGGCTCTGGGGGAAACCATCGAAGAGGCCTTTCATTACATCTACAACGCTCAGTATGCCTTGTGAGATCCAGGTACACACACACACACACACCCACACGCTACATACACACACACACACCCTGGACCCTGGACCTCACTCTCATCAAACAATAGGTCAATAAATTGAGTTACTCCTTCAGATCTAGATTCTACAGGACATTTACTGTTCTGTTCGAACAGAGATTTCAGTAACAACGCCTTCGATTCTGCAACAACACGGCGTCACGATGTTAGCTTCATCTAACGCTTATTAGTGATGCTGTTCCTGTTTTGGTAGTTTCTGTGTTTTCCAAGGAAAGCCGATGTCATTTATGGGGTTGTTAAAAATCTAAGAGAGAGAGAAACGTGAAGACAGCTGGAGAGAAAGACTGGCAGGAAAACAAGAAGATTTGGTAAAGTCCTATAACTCCTACCCGTCTGAATTAGAAGAGGGGGAAGACCATAAATGGGCTGTATGTTACCCCACAACAAACCAGCGGGACAGCTTGAATGGAAAGTCAATGATTTCCAGAGTTTTTGTTTGGCAAAGTTTGTTTGTGTTGTGTGGCGCGTGTGTGTGCGTATGATATGTGTGCGTTACTGTTTGTGTGCTTCTTGCCTGTGTGCTGTGCGCGTGTGTATGCAGTTTGTAAATATGGTAGACATTACGGTGTGGTGTGTGGTGTGTGTGTGTGTTGCAGTTTGTAAATATGGTAGACATTACGGTGTGGGTGTGTGTGTGTGTGGGGGTGTTGTCCCTGCCTGTTGTAATAGGTGCACCCAAATCCCTATTTGAATCTCGTCCTCAGAGCCAAACAAAAATTAATCCAACCTAGCAAAGCCTGCTTAATATCTAAGATTAACATCAGGCTGTGGGTTGATGTGTGTGTGTGTGTGTGTGTGTGGTTGTGTGTGTGTGTGTGTGTGTGTGTGTGTGTGTGTTGTGTGTGTGTGTGTGTGGGGTGTGTGTTTAGTGTGGTGGTGTGGGGTGTTGTGGCAAAAAAAAATGTGACCTTGTTATTAATAACTGTAATACCTCCCTGGGTTGATTTTTCAATTGTCAGATGAACTCTGTGCCTCTCTTTTCTGAATAGAAATTCCTCTCTCTTCCTCTGTCTCTCTCCCGTCTCTCTCTCTTTCTGACCCATCTCTCTCTCTCTCTCCCCCTCTCTCTCTCTCCCCCTCTCTCTCTCTCTCTCTTCTCTTCTCTTCTCCGTCCTCTCTCTCTTCCCCGTCTTCTCTCCTTCTCCGGGTCTTCATCTCCTCACTCTCCTCTCACTCTCTCTCTCTCTCCCGTCCCTCTCCTTCCGCCATTTCTCCCTCTCTCTCTGTCTCTTAGGTGAATGCGTTCTCGTGTGCTGGCAGCTAGACAACTGATTGTGTTAGATGCTGAGAAGGTATAAGTCTCGGACCCATGCGGTGGCCGATGCAGGGTTCTGTCACATGGGAAGTTCCAACAAGTGGAGGTGGGAGAGCTGGAAGTTTGACTCTCATGAGGATGCGGATAACCTGGTGAGTGGTTAACACAAGATACACACACACACACACACACACACACACACACACACACACTCTCACAACACACTACACACACTCTCACTTTCCCTGCTACACAACACACTCCACCCCCCTCCACACCACAAACCACACACACACACACACACACACACACACACATGCAATCTACATTACTGTAATAATATCCTTGCTGTGACAGTGACTCGTAGCTATCCATATGTCCAGTTGGCACTAGCCACCAAGGTCATGGAGGAGCGGGGCTACCACCCACGCTACCGGCTATGTGTGTTGACCTGCTGGGCTGGCCCTGTCCCAGTGCCCCCTCCTGGCTCTGACCTCCAGGTTGTGTAACTAACAGGGAAATGGAATCAAGGACAATGACTTGGCATCCACATATAGTGTACAATCCTGCCCTCATTTCCTCTGTCATTACTGTTTCTGGGTCTCAACTGGATCTATCCTCGATAATACAGTACATCACTGGTAGTGCAGCTGCTGGCCCTGTAGACTTGGGACGGTCGTGATCCATGGTTCTGGGCTGCTGGAATGGTCCTGTAGCTTGGGACCGGTGGTCAGTGACCATGGTCTGCCCTTAGACTTGGGACCGGTCAGTGATCTATGGTCTGGGCCTGTAGACTTGGGCCGGGTCAGTGCTATGGTCTGGGCCCTGTAGACTTGGGACCGGGGTCAGTGGGTGATCCTTGGTCTGGCCTGTAGACTTGGGACGGGTCAGTGATCTATGTCTGGCCCTGTAGCTTGGAACGGGTCAGTGATCATGTTGGGCCCTGTAGACTTGGGACCGGGTCAGTGCTATGGTCGGGCCTGGTAGACTTGGGACGGGCGTCAGTGATCTATGGGACTGGGTCCCTGTAGATACTGGGACCGGGGTCAGTGTCAGTGGTCTATTGGCCCTGTAGACTTGGGACCGGCTCGTGATCTATGTCTGGCCCTGTGACTTGGGACGGGTCATTGATCTATGGTCTGGGCCCTGGAGACTGGACCGGGCAGTGTCTATGGTCTGGGCCCTGTGACTTGGGACCGCGGTCAGTGATCTATGTCTGGCCCTGCTGGAACTCTGACTGGGATGCTTCATGACAACACCAGATCCTCAAGGATCAGACAACTGCTGTAGCTTATATAGCAGAGAGACTCTGCTTCCCTTCCCTCGCACTCCCTTTTCTCTCCATTCTCCTCTCTCTCTCTCTCCCTTCTCTCTCCCTCCTTCTCTCTCTCTCCCTTCTCTTTCCCTTTTCTCCCTTCTCTCTCTCTCCCTTCTCTCCCTTGTGTCCTCTTCTTGCCTTCTCCTATTTGTCTTTTTCACCTCTCTTTTCCTCTCCTCCCTCTTCTTGTCTCTCTTCTCTAACTTTTTCTTGTCTACTCTCTTCTCACCTCTGTCCTCTATGTAGTGTATCTGGAGAGTCATTACCACGGTCTGTGTAGCTGCGAAGGGGGACCGCTCCTATCACATGTGTCTCACCCTCGTAAAATACTATTTCTTATAGGACCAGGAATAACCGGAATAACATGTTTCACACACCACGGCAGATACTCTGATATGGAGAGGAAGCTGCATGCAAGGAACCTTATTCTGATTCTGTGTTTCCTGAGTCCAGTGAAAGGTTGAGTCTGTCTCCGAACACCTGGTTAAAGTCTATATGTGATTGACACTGACAGGATAGTTCTGGTATCGATGAAAAGGAGGAGGACGAGAGATATAGAGAGAGGAGGGATGAGAAAGAGTTAAGAGTTAAGTCATGGATAGAGAAGAGGGAGCGCTATACAGGGTGAGAGAGAGAGCAGGGACAGAGAGGAGAAGACGGTAAAGAGAGAGGGGAGAAAGAGACAGGAAGTATCTGAACACACTCCATTGTCCATGGATGCCAGGAACCCCTCGGCTACACATCATCGTTTTTCCTTTCTCCCACAGCTAGAACATGGGATAGTGGCACGAGACTGTCCCTCTCTCTCTCGCTTCTCTCTCCGTTTTCCTTAGTGGACAGAGGCAAAGTTTTGATCCAGGGCTGTGTCCAAATATTAAGGGGGGACAGAGACACGAACTACATTTCCTATGTGAGTGAAGATTCTACAGGAGGACTTGCACTATTGAAAATGAACTCTAGATGAATGGGGAGATCAAAAGCTTGAAACATTTTGTTCCACTACCAAAGAGTCTTCTTTCCTCCACTTTTACCTCGTCTTCCTCTCTAGGGACTTAGAACTTTGTGACAAATAAGTTATGTACAAAAACGGAATCCTTGTTCCCCACAGGCTGCCGGATGAGCCACTATGTACATGACATCTAGTGGATTGATTGATTTCTGTATCCTTTTTCCCCACAGGGCTACCGGACGGGCTACGCTTACCGCCACCCCATTGTTCGGGGAGAACCTCGGCACAAGTCCGACGTGGAGATCCCGGCCACGGTTGACGGCGTTCATGTTCGAGAGGA
Organism: Salvelinus sp. IW2-2015; assembly: GCF_002910315.2. Lineage (NCBI taxonomy): Eukaryota > Metazoa > Chordata > Actinopteri > Salmoniformes > Salmonidae > Salvelinus > Salvelinus sp. IW2-2015. The sequence continues at coordinate 15,072 of NW_019948177.1, forward strand.
GGAGGGCGCCGCGCGGCTGCCGTTTAAGTTCCTCCAGCAAGACAGGCCCGGGAGAAGACGCGCTGGCTCAACAGCCCTAACAGTTATATGAAGGTTAACGTGCGGCCGTGGACGAACGCACCAGGACCATGGTCAGCTATCACTGTTAGGGAGGGTTAACATACATATATAAACACACCAGGAGCATGGTCGTACTCATACTGTAGGAGGGTTACATCTATATGGAACAACCAGGGCTGGTCAGTACTCACTGTAGGGAGGGTTAACACACACTATATGAACACACCAGGACCATGGTCAGTACTCTACTGTGGGAGGGTTAACACTGCTATATGACACACCAGGACCGATGGCAGTATCATACTGTAGGGGGGTTACACACTATATGAACACACCAGACCATGGTCAGTATCACTGTAGAGGGTAACACCATATGAACACACCGGAAGTGGTCAGTACTCAACTGTAGGGAGGTGTTAACACTCTATATGAACACACCAGGACCATGTCAGTACTCATACTGTAGGGGGGTTAACCACTCTATATGAACACACCAGGCCATGGTCAGTCTCACTGTAGGGAGGCGTAACACCACACTATATGAAACAACCAGGACCATAGTCAGTACTCACTGTTTAGGGAGGGTTAAACACCTCTATATTGAACACACCAGGACCATGGTCAGCAGTACTCATACTGTAGGGGGGTTAACACTCTATATGAACACACCAGGTCCATGGTCAGTACTCACTGTGGGAGGGTAACACACACTATATGAACACACAGAGCCTAGGTCAGTACTCATACTGTAGGAGGGTTAACACTCTTAAAACACACCAGGACCATGGTCAGTACTCATACTGTAGGGGGGGTTAACACTCTATATGAACACACCAGGACCTGTCATACTCTACTGTACGGGAGGCGTATAACCGTCTATATGACACACCAGGACGCATGGTCAGTACTCGATACTGTAGGGAGGGTTAACACCTATATAACCACACCACGGGGTCAGTACTCATACTGTAGGGAGGGTTAACACTCCTATATAACACACCAGGACCATGGTCAGGACTTTATCTGAGGGAGGGTTAACACTCTATATGAAACCACCAGGACCATGGTCAGTACTCATACTGTAGGGAGGGTTAAACAACATCTATATGAACACACAGGACCATGGTCAGTACTTCATACTGTAGGGAGGTTAAGCACTCTATATAAACACACCCGGACCAATGGTGTCCAGTACTGCTACTGAAGGGGGGTTAACACACTATAGAACACACCAGGACCGGTTGTACTCATTACTGTAGGGAGGTTAACACTCTATATGAACACACCAGGACATGGTCAGGCGATATCGTACTGTAGGGAGGGTTATAAGCCTCTATATTAAAACCCACCAGACCAGTGTGTCGGAGTACTCATATGTAGGGAGGGTTAACCACCAATATATAAACACAACCAGGACATTGGTCAGTAGCTCATACTTGGGAGGGTTAACACTCTATATGAAAAAGGACCATCATACCGCTTTGGGAAGGTAAATCTTATAAACCGACCAGGTCAGTACTCATACTGTAGGAGGTTTAACACTCTATAATAAAACACCAGGACCATGGTCAGTACTCACTACTGTACGGACGGGTACACTCTATAGTAAACACACCGAGGACCATGGTCAGTTCAATACTTGTCAGGGGTTAACACACTATAAACACACCAGGGTCCGATGGTGCATGCGGACGTCACGCATAGTCAGCGATGTAATGAGCGCAGTCCTGGGTATGGAGCAATTCTTATGGATATGAAACAGCCAGGGGTCCATATGGTCCTATTCGCGTCTTTTTTGAGTACTCTTGACTCGCGTAAGGGCAGGGTTAACACTCGGTGTGATGACAACACACGCGACCTTGGTGGCACACAACACGTTAGTTTAACTACACCTTGTTCTACTGTAGGGATTTATGACCTAGGTGAAATCGGGTTTCACACACTGCTGCTTATGCTGCTAAACACCTACACACAAAGGCACCGTATTTGAACCTGAGGCTCTCAGATCCAAGTATCTTCCCCTAATAGATAACCAAAGGAAGGACAGGGCACTAGCCTCTCTCTCTCTAGCTATTGGCATGTGTCTTTATCTCTGCTCTGGT
>NW_019948178.1:0-17228 GCF_002910315.2 Salvelinus sp. IW2-2015
AACAGAATCCAGGGCGCTGGGGTAGTATTATGTGCTGTAACTAGTGTCCTCAGACAGAAGGTCTAGGGGGCTGGGTGAAGCTAGTTGGGCCTCAACAGAAGTCTAGGCGCCGCTGGGTGATTTATGAGTGGCTGGGTGACCAACTAGTTTCCTCAGACAGAAGGTCTAGGGGCGCGGGTGACCCTAGTGTCCTCAGACAGAAGTCTAGGGGCGCTGCGTGAACTAGTTGGTCCCAGACAGAAGTCTAGATGCGCTAGGTAACCTAGTTGGTCCTCAGACAGAAGCTAGCGCTGGTGTATTATTAGTGGCTGGGTAAACCTAGTGCGTCCCAGACAGAAGTCTAGGGCGCTGGGTTATTATTAGTGGCTGGTGACCCTAGTTGTCCTCAACAGAAGGTCCAGGGGCGCTGGGTGTATTATTAGTGCTGGTGAACCTAGTTGTCCTCAGACAGAAGGGTCCAGGCGCTGGTGTATTATTATGTTGCTGGGATGAACCTAGTTGTCCTCAGACAGAAGTCTAGGGCGCTGGTTAACCTAGTTGTCCTCAGACAGAAGTCTTAGCGGCGCTGGTGTATTTATGTATGTGCTGGTAACCTGTTGGTCCTCAACAGAAGTCTAGGGGGCGCTGTGAAACCTAGTTGTCCTGCAGACAAGAAAGGTCCAGGGGCGCTGGTGACCCTAGTTGTCCTCAGACAGAAGTCTAGGGGCGCTGGGTGAACGCTAGTTGTCCTCAGACAAGAAGTCTAAGGGGCGCTGGTGAACCTAGTGTCCTCAGACAGAAGTCTAGCGGGCACTGGGTGTATTATTATGTGCTGGGTGGCACCCTAGTTTCCTCAGACAGAAGGTCTAGGGGCCTGGGTGAACCTAGTTGATCCTCAGACAGAAGGTCTAGGGCGCTGGGTGACCCTAGTTGTTCCTCAGACAGGGAAGTCTAGGGCGCTGGGTGAACCTAGTTGGTCCTCAGACAGAAGGTCTAGGGGCGCTGGAGTTAAATTAGGTGGCGGGTGAACCTAGTTGTCCCAGACAGAAGCTAGGGGGCGCTGCTGTTATTATGGGCTGGGTGAAACCTAGTGGTCCTCAGACAGAAGTCTAGGAGCGCTGTGTGTATGTATATGTGCTGGTGAACCCTAGTTGGCCCTCAGAAGAAAGGTCTAGGGGGCGGCTGGGTTATTATCATGGGCTGGTGAACCTAGTGTCCTCAGACAGAAGTCTAGGGACGCTGGGTGTGATTATTATGTGCTGGTGACCTAGTGGCCTCAGACAGAAGTCTAGGGCGCTGGGTGAACCTAGTTGCGTCCTCAGACAGAAGTCTAGGGCGCTGTTATTATGTATGGCTGGTACCCTAGTGGCCCAGACAGAAGTCTGAGGGCGCTGGTGAAACTAGTTGTCCCTTCAGACAGAAGGTTCTAGGGGGCGCTGGGTGTATTATTAGTGCCTGGTAACTAGTTGTCCTCAAGACAGAAGATCTAGGCGCTGGGTGTTATTAATCATGTGGCTGGTGTGAACCTAGTGGGTCCTCAGACAGAAGGTCCTGTTCATGCCAGGGGATGGTCTGGTAATTATAGCACTGTGCCAGGGATGTCTGTTAATATTAGCACTGCCACCATGCCAGGGATGTCTGGTAACTATAATCACTTGCAGGGATGGTCTGGTTAATATAGCACCTGTCATGATGTCTGGTTAATATAGCACGTGCCAGGGATGCGTCTGGTTAATATAGCACCTGTGTCATTCCAGGGGATGTTGGTTAATATAGCACTGCACATGCCAGGATGTCTGGTTAATATAGCACTGTGCCAGAGGATGGTCGGCTTAAATAGCACTGTGTCATGGAAAACAACAGAAAGTCTGATTAAGTATAGCACTGTTCCAGGGATGGTCTGGTTAAGTTATACACCTTGTGCTCATGCCAGAATTCTGGTTAATATAGCACTGTGCCAGGATGGCGTCTGTAATATAGCACTGTGCCATGCCAGGATGTTCTGGATACATATAGCACGTGCCATGCCAGGGATGGTCTGGTTGAAATAGCACTGTTCCATGCCAGGGGATGGTCTGGTTAATATAGCACGGGCCATGCCAGGGAATGGCTGGTTAATATAGCACTTGCCATGCCAGGGATGGTCGTTAATATAGCACTGTAGCCATGCCAGGGGGATGTCTGGTTAATATACAAACTGGCCATGCCAGGGGATGGTCTGTTAATAACACGTGCCATGCCAGGGGATGGTCCTGGTTTAATATGCCACTGTGCCATGCCAGAGATGGTCTGGTAATTATAGCACTGGCCATGCCAGGAGGTCTGTTAATATACACTGTTCCATGCCAGGATGGTCTGTAATATAGCACTGTGCCATGCCAGGGATGTCTGTAATATAGTACTGTGGCATGCCAGGGAGGATCTGGTTAATATAGCACTGTGAACCATGCCCAGGGGATGGTCTGTTAATATATTAAACAGCACTGTGCCATGCCAGGGGATGTCTGTGTAATATAGCACTGCTGCCATGCCAGGATGGTCTGGTTAATATAGCACTGTGCCATCCAGGAAGTCTGGTTAAATAGCACTGTGCATGCCAGGGATGGTCTGTAATATACACTGTGCCATGCCAGGGATGTCTGTAATATAGCACTGTGACCATGCCAGGCGGATGATCTTGGTTAAATAGCACTGTGCCATGCCAGGGATGGCTGGTTAATATAGCACTGTGCCATGCCAGGGATGTCTGTAATATAGCACTGTGCCATGCCAGGGATGGTCTGTGTGGAAGATGAAGTTGCTTATGTTTCCATTTTATATATAGTCAGCAAAAAAGTGCTCTGATTTTCCATAAGAAGGGGTGTTTTTCATTTTTTTTTTTTTTTTACTCTTTTCTTGTCTTATAATTTTTGTACATACAGAGCATGGTATTGTAATTACCTCTGAACAGCATGGAGGCAGCTTCAAAAGCCCTCTGCATCGGGTTGGGCCTGATATTCTCCTGCCATTGTTGGGCTAAAGAGGCTTGACACCTCTCTCACTGACACTCATGCTAATTGAAGTTGTATCAAGCTTGGCAGCCCTTAACAGTTACACCACCCTGGAGGTATTAATGTGTTAACAGTAAACCACCCGGGAGTGATTATCGTAACAGTAAAAAACCACCCTGGAGGCTATTTATGTGTTAACAGTAACACCACCCTGGAGGTGATGTATGTTGTTAACAGTAAAACCACCCTGGAGTGATGTTAGTTTAAAACAGTAAACCACCCTGGAGAGTGATGTATGTGTTAACAGTAAACCAAAAAACAAAAAACCCCCCCGCGGAGGGAGGTTATGTGTAACAGTAAAAACCACCCTGGGAGTATGTTATTGGTAACAGTAAACCACCCTGAGGTATGTTATGTGATTAACAAGACACCACCCTGGAGGTGATGTATGTTTAACAGTAAACCCACCCTGAAGGTGACGTTATGTTTAACATACACCACCCTGGAGTGATGTTATGTGTTAACAGTCACACAGAAGCAGGAAACGAGCTCTATCTAGGAGAAAAAACCAACCCTGTGATGCTATGTGTTAACAGTACACCACCCTGGAGGGGATGTTATGTGTTAACAGTACGGTACACCACCCTGGAGGATTTATGTGTTAAACAGTACGTACACCACCTGGAGGTGATGTTATGTGTTAACAGTACACCACCCTGAGTGATGCTATGTGTTAACAGTACACCCACCATGGAGGGATTTTTATGTGTTAACAGTAGGTACACCACCCTGAGAGGCGGAGTATGTGTTAACAGAGTACACCACCTGAGCGGATGCTATGTGTTAACAGTAAACCACCCTGAGGTGATGCTATGTGTTAACAGTAAACCACTCTGAGGTGATGTTATGTGTTAACAGTGACACCACCCTGAGTATCTTATGTTGTTAACAGTACACACCCTGGAGGTGATTTATGTGTTAACAGTAAACCACCCTGGAGGGATGTTATGTGTTAACAGTACACCACCCTGGAGGTGATGTTATGTGTTAACAGTACACCACCCTGGAGTGATGCTATGTGGTTAACAGACAACCACCATGAGGGGATGTTATGTGTTAACAGTACGGTACACCACCCTGGAGGTGATGTTATGTGTATAACAGTACGGTACACCACCCTGAGGGATTTATGTGTAACAGTACGTACACCACCCTGGAGGTATGTTATGTGTAACAGTAAACCACCCTGAGATTATGTTATGTGTTAACAGTACACCACCTGGAGAGTGATGTTATGTGTTAACAGTACACCACCCGGTGGTGATGTTATGTGTTACAGTACACCACCCTGGAGTGATTTATGTGTTAACAGTAAACCACCCGGAGGTGAGTTTATGTGTTAACAGTACACCACCCTGGAGGTGATGTTATGTGTAGACACAGTATCACCACCCTGGAGTGAGTTTAGTGTGAACAGTAAGACCCCCTGGAGTACATGCTTATTGTTAACAGTAAACCACCCTGGAGGTGATGCTATTGTGTTAACAGTACCAGCCCTGGAGTGGATGTTATGTGTTAAACAGGTACACCACCCTGGAGTGATGTTATGTGTTAACAGGTAAACCACCCTGGGGTGATGGTTATGTTAACAGTAACACCACCCTGGCGGTTAGTGTAAATACCACGAAGTATGTTTGTGTATAACAGTAAAACCAACCTGGAGGGGATGTTATGTGTTAAACAGTACAACACCCTGGAGGTTGATAGTTCATGTGTTAACATACACCCACCTGAGGTGATTGCTTGGTGTAACAGTACACCAACCATGGAGGAGGATGTATGGTAACAGTACGTACACCACCCTGGAGGGGATTATGGTGTAACAGTAGTCACCCACCCTGGAGGGATGTTATGTTTAACAGTTACGGTCCCCTGATTACAACTGTTTGACACCGCTGGAGGTGATAGTTATGGTTAACAGTACACCACCCTGAGGTGATTTATGTCGTTTAACAGACACCACCTGAGTTGATGTTAGTGTTAAAGTACACCCCTGGAGGTGGATGCTATGTGTTATCACCCACTAGTACTAGTTTAACCGTAACCCTGGAGTGGATGCTATTGTGTTAACAGTACACCACCCTGGAGGTGATGTTATGTGTTAACAGTACACCACCCTGGAGGTGATGCTATGTGTTAACAGTACACCACCCTGGAGGTGATGTTATGTGTTAAGAGGGGATGTTATGTTATGGGGTATTGTGATGTCATTATGGGGTTTTGTGATGTCATTTTTGGGTATTTTAATGTCATTATGGGGTATTGTGTGTAGATTGATGAGGGAAAAAAACTATTTAATCCATTTTAGAATAAGGCATTAACGTAAGAAAATGTGGAAAAAGTCAAGGGGTCTGAATACTTTCTGAATGCACTGTACTTTTGCATGGTAATCTGTTGTATGGCTACTTCAGGAATATGAACCTGTCACGGCACATCACAGAGTTTCACTTCTCACTAACGGAACTTGAGACTTGAGTTGGAATCTCAAGACTCAGGACTTAGGACTCGACTTTGACTTGAGACTGATGACTTGATATTATCTGGCCAGGTGTTGTAACGTTGTGTCATTTTGTGGAACAGAGCCTCCGTGGAGTACTCATCACGCAGCCAGAGACAGTAGCCGCTAGTGAAGCACCCACTTGGCTCTCTGATTAGACCAGCAAACTGCCAATCTACCTATTCATCTTTGCCAGAACAGTAATGTATGGCTGCTGGCTATATGTCTGATGACTGTAACATCGGACTGCCTTCAATTTTATTTAACTAGGCAAGTCAGTTAAGAACAAATTCTTATGTACAATGACAGCCTACTCCGGCCAAACCCGGACGACAATTGTCTGCCGCCCTATGGGACTCGGATGTGATACAGCCTGAATTCAAACCAGAGACTGTAGTGACATCTCTTGTACTGAGATGCAGTGCCTTAGACCGCTGCGCCACTCGGTAGCCCTAATATATTATGTGATGAAGATATAATGGGATGAAGATGCAACATATTCTGGTGAATATATTAGGATATTTGTGAGGAAGAAAGGGACTACCCAGTTGGCAACGAGCTGCAGACAGGTGGACCTCTAACGTGATCGCGCCCAGTGCAGACAGGCGGCGGAACCTCTAACGTGATCGCGCCCAGGCAAACAGGCACCTCTAACGTGATCGCTCCCAGGCAGACAGCGGACCTCTAACGTGGATCCGCCCAGTGCAGACAGGCGGACCTTAACGTATCGCGCCCAGGCAGAACAGGCGGACCTCTAATTGATCGCGCCCATGCAGACAGGCGACCCCAACTGATCGCCCCAGGCAGACAGGTGACCTCTAACGTGAGCGCGCCCAGCTGCAGACAGGTGGACCTCTAACGTGATCGCGCCCAGTGCAGACAGCGGACCTCTAAGACGCCGTAGAAAAAAAAATTCGCCTGCCTCAATGTATCCGCCCAGTGCAACAGGCCGGACCTCCAACGCGTATCGCCGCCAGTGCAGACAGCGCGACCTCAACGTGATCGCGCCCAGTGCAGACAGCGACCCTCTAACTTGATCGCGGCCAGTGCAACAGGCGGACCTCTAAGTGTATCGCGCCCAGTGCAGACAGGCGGACCTCTAACCGTGATCCGCCCATGCAGACAGGCGGACCTCTAAGTGATCGCGCCCAGTGCAGACAGGACCTCTAACGTGATCCGCCCAGTGCACATGGAGCCCATGAGCCAGTGCAGACCTCTAATGTGATCTGCGCCCAGTGCAGACAGGCGGACCTCCAACGTGATCGCGCCCAGGTGCAGACAGGCGACCCTCCAACGCTCGCCCCAGTGCAGACAGGCGGACCTCAATGCACCCAACATGGTGCCGCCCAGTGCGACAGGCGGACCTCTAACGTGTATCGCGCCCAGTGCAGACAGACAGCGAGAGCCTCTAACGTCAGGGATGGATCGGCCCATCAAGCGCCTCCCAGTAGCAAGTTTGTCAGAAGGATGTCTGTTATCCAGTTATGCCGAACAGGGGCGACCCTAACGTGATATCGGGGCGCCCAGTGCAAGTGGTACGAGTCACAGGCGAAACTCAGACGTAGACAGACGCCCGTCAACAATGGGGATCACGCCCAGTCCCGATCCGTAACAGTGGCAGAACAGCGCGCCCGGACCTCTAATGTGTACGAGGCGCCAAGTTTTTGCAGGAGAGCGGACCTCTAACGTGATCGACGCCAGTGCAGACAGCGGATCTAACGTGATCGCGCCCAGCAGACAGGCGACCTCTAACTGATCGACGCCCAGGCAGACAGCGACCTCTAATGGATCGCGCCCAGTGCAGACAGGCGGACCTCTAACGTGATCGCGCCCAGTGCAGACAGCGCGACCTCTAATGATCGCGCCCAGGCAGACATGGCGGACCTCCAACGGATCCGCCCAGTGCAGACAGCGGACCTCAACTGTCATCGCGCCCAGTGCAGACAGGCGGACCCTAACGTGATCGCGCCCAGTGCAGACAGCGACCTCTAATTATCGCGCCCAGTGCAGACAGGCGGACCTCTAACGTTATCGCGCCAGTGCAGACAGGCGACCTCCAACTGTGATCGCGCCCAGTGCAGACAGGCGGACCTCCAACGTGATCGCGGCCAGTGCAGACAGGCGACCTCTAGTGATCGCGCCCAGTGCAGACAGATCGGACCTCTACGTGATCGCGCCCAGTGCAACAGGCGGACCTCCAACGTGATCGCGCCCAGTGCAGACAGAGCGACCTCCAACGTGATCGCGCCCAGTGCAGACAGGCGGACCTCTAATGTGATCGCGCCCAGTGCAGACAGGCGGACCTCTAACGATCCGCCCATGCAGACAGGCGACCTCTAATGTGATCCGCCCCAGTGCAGACAGGCGGACCTCTAACGTGATCGCGCCCAGTGCAGACAGGCGGAACTCCAACGTGATCGCGCCCAGTGCAGACAGGCGGACCTCCAACGTGACGCGCCCAGTGCAGACAGGCGGACCTCTAATGTGATCGCCCCCAGTGCAGACAGATCGGACCTCTAACGTGATCCCGCCCAGTGCAGACAGATCGGACCTCTAACGTGATCCGCCCAGTGCAAGACAATCGACTCTAACGTGATCACGCCCAGTGCAGACAGGCGGACTCTAACTGATCGGCCCAGTGCAGACAGGCGGACCTCTAACGTGATCGCGCCCAGTGCAGACAGGCGGACCTCTAACGTGATCGCGGCCCAGTGCAGACAGCGGACCTCTAACGTGATCGCGCCCAGTGCAGACAGCGGACCTCTAAGTGATCGCCCCAGTTCAGGACAGGCGACCTCCAACGTGATCGCGCCCCAGTGCAGACAGCGGGACCTCCAACGTGATCGCGCCCAGTGCAGACAGCGGGACCTCTAATGTGATCGCGCCCAGTGCAGACAGGCGGACTCTAACGTGATCACGCCCCAGTGCAGACAGGCGGACCTCTAATGTGATCGCGCCCAGTGCAGACAGGCGGACCTCTAATGTATCGCGCCCAGTGCAGACAGGCGGACCTCCAACGTGATCGCGCCCAGTGCAGACAGGCGGACCTCTAACGTGATCGCGCCCAGTGCAAACAGCGGACTCCAACGTGAGCGCGCCCAGTGCAGACAGGCGACCTCTAATGTGATCGCGCCAGTGCAGACAGGCGGACCTCTAACGTGATCGCGCCAGTGCAGACAGGCGGACCTCTTAATGTGATCGCGCCCAGTGCAGACAGGCGGACCTCTAACGTGATCGCGCCCAGTGCAGACAGGCGGACCTCCAACGTGATCGCGCCCAGTGCAGACAGGCGAACCTCCAACGTGATCGCGCCCAGTGCAGACAGGCGGACCTCTAATGTGATCGGCCCAGTGCAGACAGATCGGACCTCTAACGTATGATCGCGCCCAGTGCAGACAGGCGGACCTCCAACGTGATCGCGCCCAGTCAGACAGGCGGACCTCCAACGTGATCGCGCCAGTGCAGACAGGCGACCTCTAATTGATCGCCCAGTGCAGACAGGCGGACCTCTAACGTGATCGCGCCCAGTGCAGACAGGCGGACCTCTAATGTGATCCGCCCAGTGCAGACAGCGGACCCTAACGTGATCGCGCCCAGTGCAGACAGCGGACCTCTAACGTGATCGCGCCCAGTGCAGACAGGCGGAACCTCCAACGTGATCGCGCCCAGTGCAGACAGGCGACCTCTCAACGGTATCGCGCCCAGTCAGACGAGGCGACCTCTAATGTGATCGCGCCCAGTGCAGACAGATCGACCTCAACGTGATCGCCCCAGTGCAGGACAGATCGGACGTCTAACGTATCACGCCAGTGCAGACAGACGACCTCTAACGTGATCACGCCCAGTGCAGACAGGCGACCTCTAACGTGATCGCGCCCAGTGAAACAGGCGGACCTCTAACGTGATCGCGCCCATGCAGACAGGCGGACCTCTAATGTGATCGCGCCCAGTGCAGACAGGCGGACCTCTAACTGATGCCGCCAGTGCAGACAGGCGGACCTCTAACGGGATCGCGCCAGTGCAGACAGGCGGACCCAACGTGATCGCGCCCAGTGCAGACAGGCGGACCTCCAATTGATCGCGCCCAGTGCAGAGACAGGGCGGACCTCTAATGTGATCGCGCCCAGTCAGACAGCGGACCTCTAACGTGATCGCCGCCCAGTTGCAAGACAGCGGACCTCTAATGTGATTCGCGCCAGTGCAGACAGGCGGACCTCAACGTGATCGCGCCCAGTGCAGACAGGCGGACCTCCAACGGGATCGCGCCCAGTGCAGACAGGCGGACCTCCAACGTGATCGCGCCAGTGCAGACAGCGGACCTCTAATGTGATCGCCCCAGTGCAGACAGACGGACCTCAACGTGATCGCGCCCAGTGCAGACAGGCGGACCTCCAACGTGATGCCCCAGTGCAGAGAGGCAGGCGGACCTCCACATCGATCGGCGCCCAGTGCAGACAGGCGGACCTCTAGTGATCGCGCCCAGTGCAGACAGGCGGACCTCTAAAACGTGATCGCGCCCCAGTGCAGACAGGCGGACCTCTAATGTATCGCCCAGTGCAGACAGGCGACCTCTAACGTGATCGCCCAGTGCAGACAGGCGGACCTCCAACGTGATCGCGCCCAGTGCAGACAGCGACCTCCAACGTGATCGCGCCCAGTGCAGACAGGCGGACCTCTAATGTGATCGCGCCCAGTGCAGACAGATCGGACCTCTAACGTGATCGCGCCCAGTGCAGACAGATCGGACCTCTAACGTGATCACGCCCAGTGCAGACAAATCGGACCTCTAAACTGATCACGCCCAGTGCAGACAGTCGACCTCTTAACGTGATCGCGCCCAGTGCAGACAGGCGGACCTCTAACGTGATCGCGCCCAGTGCAGACAGAGCGACCTCTAACGTGATCGCGCCCAGTGCAGACAGCGGACCTCTAACGTGATCGCGCCCAGTGCAGACCAGGCGGACCTCTAACCGTGATCGCGCCCAGTGCAGACAGATCGGACGCCCTAACGTGATCGCGCCCAGTGCAGACAGGCGGACCTCTAACGTATCCGCACGCCCAGTGCAGACAGGCGGACCTCTAACGTGATCGCGCCCAGTGCAGACAGGCGGACCTCTAACGTGATCGCAGCCCAGTGCAGACAGGCGGACCTCTAACGTGATCGCGCCCATTGCAGACAGATCGGACCCCTAACGTGATCGCGGCCCAGTGCAGACAGGCGGACCTCTAACGTGATCCGCCCAGTGCAGACAGGCGGACCTCTAACGTGAGTCGCGCCCAGTGCAGACAGATCGGACCTCCAACTGATCCGCCCAGTGCAGACAGGCGGAACCTCCAACGTGATCGCGCGCCAGTGGCAACAGCGGACTCCAACGTGATCGCGCCCAGTGCAGAACAGACGGACCTCTAACGTGATCGCGCCCAGTGCCAGAACAGATTCGGACCTCCTAACGCTGATCGCCCCACGTGCAGACAGACGTCGGACCTCTAACGTGATCGCGCCCAGTGCAGACAGGCGGACCTCTAAACGTGATCGCGCCCAGTGCAAACAGCGGACCCTCCACGTGATCTCGCCCCAGTGCAGACAGGCGGACCTCCAACGTGACGCCGCAGTGCAGACAGGCGACCTCCAACGTGATCGCGCCCAGTGCAGACAGATCGGACCTTCTAACGTGATCGCGCCCAGTGCAGACAGCGATCGGACCGTCTAACGTGATCGCGCCCAGTGCAGACAGGCGACCTCTAACGTGATCGCGCCCAGTGCAGACAGATCGGACCCCTAACGTGAGTCGCGCCCAGCTGCAGACAGACGGACCTCTAACGTACGCGCCCAGTGGCAGACAGGCACCCTAAACGTATCGCGCCCAGTGCAGACAGATCGGACCTCTAACGTGATCGCCGCCCAGTGCAGACAGGCGGACCTAACTTGATCGCGCCCAGTGCAGACAGCTCGGCGGAAGGACGACTAGGCGCTGCGCGGTCACCTCTGGATTTATTAAAACGCCTAACAGGACATACACAGGCTCAGAAGCTAAATTGACCCTAACAGGACATTACACACGCTCAGAGCTAAATAACCCTGTTGCAATGAAAAAAAAGGAATAATACGACAGGCCAACTGATCTCTGTTAACAAACAAGACGGCTGATACTAGACCGCAGAATCATAATCAGCAGAAAAAATTATGAAAAGGGTGCCTGTAGCCTCAATAAATAAACAAAGATTTGTAGTTTAACAATCATTGCATTTTAGATGTTTTTGTTTGTTTTACTTGACTAGAATGCGACGACTCTGGACTTAGACTTGCGACGGACTTGAGACTTGGACTTGACCCGTTCTACTTGGACTCGACTTGAGCCCTGTTTTGACTCAATAACTTGCGTCCCACCTCTAATATCTCACATAAAATGCAACCACTCCTTGTCAGGTTCCAAGAACAATACAGGGTTGTCTAATAGTTTTCCAACACTCACTTACACCACTGATGTTTATGATGTTCTCTTGACAGAGAATCACTGACGTTTCTATTAGGCAGATAAGGAAGCTACTGAGAATCACTCGACGTTCTATTGCAGACAAGGAGAGCTACAAGAGAATCACTGACGTTCTAGTAGATGCTAACGGAAAGATACTGAGAATCACTGAACTCTATTAGCAGATAAGAAGATACTGCAGAAGCACTGGTAGACCTCTATTAGCAGATAAGAAATACTGAGAATCACTGATACTCTATTAGCAGATAAGGAAGAGACTAGAATCACGGATTGTACTCTATTAGCAGATAAGGAAGATTACTGAGAATCGTACTGAACTCATTAGCGTGGAGAATACTGAGTCACTATAACTCTATAGCAGATAGGAGATACTTGAGAATTACGACACATATAGCAGATGAGTACGAGAATCACTGATACTCTATTAGCAGATAAGGAAACTACTGAGAATCACCGACGTTCTATTAGCAGATAAAGGAAACTACTGAGAATCACTGACACTCTATAGCAGATGAGAACTACTGAGAATCACTGACGTTCTATTAGCAGATGAGGAAGCTACTGAGAATCACTGACTTCTATTAGCAGATAAGGAACTACTGAGAATCACTGACGTTCTATTAGCAGATAAGGAAGCTGACAGAGAATCACTGACCTCTATTAGCAGATAAGGAAGCTACTGAGAATCACTGGCTCTCTATTAGCAGATAAGGAAGTACTGAAATCACTGTACGTTCTATTAAGCAGGATAAGGAAATACTGAGATATCACGACGTCTATTAGCAGATAGGAAGATACGAGAATCACTGACGTCTGATAGCAGATAGAGGAAGCTACTGAGAATCACCGACGGTTCTATTAGCAGATCAAGGAAAGCTACGAGAACACTTAGACTACTCTATTAGCAGCATAAGAAGCTACGAGAATCACTACTCTCTACTTAAGCAATGAGGAAGCTTACTGCAGAATCACTGACTCATAGCAAGATAGGAGAACTACTGAGAGAATCACTGACTCACTACATTAGCAGGTAAGAGAAGCTACTGTCTAGATGAATCACTGCCTAACAAAGAAAATGTCTCGGTAATTTCAACGGTCTATAATCATAGGAAGCTACTGAGAACACTGGACACTCTATTAGCAGAAAGGAAGCTACAGAGAATCACTACGTTCTATTAGCAGATGAGGAAGCTCTGAGAATCACTGACTTACTATAGCAGATGAAGGAAGCGCTACAAGAAATCACGAGTCTTGCGCATGGAGCTCTGGATATGAGCTCAGAAAGAAGCTACTGAGAATCACCGACGTTCTAGCAGATAAAGCTCAAGATCAGAACTTATACAGATAGGAAGCTACTTGAGAATCACTGACAGTCTATTAGCAGCATGAGAAGCTTACTAGAAAGCACTGACACTTCTATTAGCATATGAGGAAGCTACTAGAGGGAATTCACTGAACCACTCTATTAGCAGATTAGAAGCTAAGAGAATCCACGCTTTCTATTAGATGAGCAGTATCGAGGAAATATTTAGTTTTCTAAGCATAAGCTGCAGGAATCCAACTGACACCTCTATTAGCAATGAGAAGCTACAGAGAATCACTGACGTTCTATTAGCAGATGAGGAAGCGCAATACTGAACTCTGCAATAAGCTACTGAAGAATCACTTGATATTCTGATTAGCAGATAAGAATCTAATCGTAAATCACCATGACCATTCATATTAGCAGATAGGGAAGCTAGCTGGAAGAATCTACTGACTCTACTTGAGGCGATAAGCTGAGCTACGAGATTGATAACTACTGACTGTCTATAGCAGAATAAGGAAGCACTGAGAATCAGCTGAAACACTCTATTAAAGCAGATTAGGAAGTACTGAAAGGATCACTACGTTCTTTTGCAGAATGAGGAACTACTCAGAGAATCACTGAACGTTTATTAGCAGATAAGGGAAGCTAACAAGAGAATCACTGACACTTCTTATTAGACAGATGAGGAAGCTACAGAGAATCACCTGACGTCTATTAGCAGAGAGAGAAACTACTGTTAGAATCACTTGAGGAATGCTCTATTAGCACAAGATTAAGGAAGCTACAGAGCAATGCACTGAAACTTCCTATAGCAGATAGGAAAGCTACTGAGACACTATGTCTAGTAAGCGTTAAGCTACGTACGCTCTATTAGCAGAAGAGGGAAGCTACTGAGATCACTTACTTCTATTAGCAGATAGATGGAAGTTACGCGGAGAGCATCACTGCACCGTAGCATAAGACAGCGACTGATCACTGGCATCATAGCAGATAAGGAAGCTACATGAGAATCACTGAGCTAGCGAATAAGCTATTGAGTTATCAGATGAGAAGCTTAAGAGAATACGACCACTGCTATTAGCATGAAAGACTACAGAGAATCACTGACACTCATTAGCAGATGAAGTCAGAGCACGACCTATTAGAAAGAGGAAGCTACTGAGAATCACGTGTTTAGCAATGACTAAATGATCACGACGTCTATGAGTGGAGAAGCTACTTGGAGATTCACTGACTCTCTATTAGCAGATGAGGAAAGCCTACAGAGAATCACTGACGTCATGATTAGGCAGCTATGAGGAAGCTACTGAGTAATTCCCTGGAATGCATTCTATGAGCAGATAGAGAAAGCTTACTGAGAATTCACCTGACTTTCTATTAGCAGATAAGGAAGCTATACTGAGAGATCACTGACACTCATTAGCAGATAAGAAGCCTACTGAGAATACTGACGTTTCTATAGCAGATGAGGGAAAGCTACTGAAGAATCAGAACACTTCTATTAGCCAGATGCAGGAAGCTACGATAATACTGACGGTACTATTAGCAATAGGAAGCTACTGAGAATCCCTGACACTCTATTAGCAGCATGACAGGAAAGCATCAATACTGGAAGATATCACGTAACTTCTATATAGCAGGATAAGGAACCTACTGAGATAATCACGTGACCCTCTATAGCAGTAAGGAAGCTACAAGTAATCCACTCGTATCGTTTCTAATTAGCAGATGAGGAAGCTCC
The DNA here is from genome assembly GCF_002910315.2 of Salvelinus sp. IW2-2015. Taxonomy (NCBI): domain Eukaryota; kingdom Metazoa; phylum Chordata; class Actinopteri; order Salmoniformes; family Salmonidae; genus Salvelinus; species Salvelinus sp. IW2-2015. The sequence goes on from NW_019948178.1 coordinate 15,071, forward strand.
TGAGAATCACTGACGTTCCATTAGCAACAGAAGGAAGCTACTAATTCGACTACTTCTATACGCTAGCATAAGGAAGCTACTGAGGATACGACACTGAGTTCTAATTATCAGATACAGAAGTACGAGAATCACCGAACTTCTATGAGCAGATAAGGAAGCTACTGGAGACAATCATTAGAGACTTCTATTAGCAGATAAGGTAAGAAGCTCAGTGAATCTACTGACGTTCTATAAGACAGATGAAAGCCGAATCACGACTCTATTCAGATGAGAAGCTACTGAGGAACACGAGTCTATTAGCAAGTAAGAAGCTACTGCAGAATCACTGAGTTGTCTATTAGCAGATAGAGGAAACTACAGAGAATCACTTGCACTCTATTAGCAACAGAATAAGAAGCAGAACATACTGACGGTTCTATTGACAGAAAGAGGAAAGCCTGCAGAGAATCACTGACGGTCTATTGCAGAGAGGAAGCTACAGGAGATCACTGACCACTCTTATAGCAGATAATGAGAAGCTACTGACGAATCACTGAGCTAGTCATTAGCAGAATGAGGAAGCTAACATACGAAGCACTGACACTCTATTAGCAGATGAGAAGCTACAGATGAGGTCACTGACACTATATAGTCCAAAAGAAAGCATTACAGAGAATTCAACTGACGTTCATTAGCAATAATGAGAAGTCTACAGAGACATCACTGACGTTGTTGATTTTTTTTTCTATTTTTAAAGCATTAAGAATTTAAAGAGAGCTATCAGAGAATAACTGAGACGTTCCTTAATTTAGCAGATAAGAACATACAGAGAGAATCACTGACGTTCTCATTAGCAGAATTGAGAAGCTACAGAAGAATCACTGACGTTCTAGTGTCAGAACAGCTGAGTGAAACCAGTTCAAAGAGAAGGTGTATAGTTAAGGGAAGTGTTATTAAGGGAGTGCGGAAGCACCCCCATCAATCTATATTAACCACAGGTATAAGGTAATAGCGTGAGCACTACTCTCACAGTCCATCATAGCGTAAAACAGGAAAATGCTACTAACCGGTGGTTGCCACCCTTAAAGGGCGGCCTTTTGTACCGCATAAGTGGCTCGTCCAGAGAATAAGGTTGCTACTACGTAGGAATAGAAATTTGTATGTAAGGGTCCAATGAAATTCAGAGACACATGCCCCCGTCGGAGGTGTACCTAAGTGTCGATCAGACTAGCTAGGTACCGGACTGGATGCATTTGTAGAACAGAAGTACAGATAATAGAGACAGAGACTATTCTCCATAGCTCTGCCAAGCCCGAGACAAACGAGATAGAACAGACTTATCCGATCCTCCAGCCAAGGATCACAAGGAGAGACACTTTCTCCATCCCTTGCCCAGCCCAACACAAGGAGAAGACCAAGCTTCTCCATCCTGCCAGCCCAACACAAGGAGAGACATAAACTTATCTCAACATCCTGCCAGCCCAGACACAAATGAAAGACAGAGCTTTTCTCCATCCTGAGACTCAAGCCACACAATAAGCGAAGAGACAGAGGCGGTTTCTGCCATTCCTGCCAGCGCCGTTCAGAAGTAACAAGGAGAACGGGCTTTCTCGCGATCCTGCCGAGCCAGACACGTAAGGAAGTGATGACAGCGGACTGTTTCTTCCATTCTGTCGCAGCCCAGACAGAATAAGAACAGAAACTTTTTCTCCATCCTGTGCCAGCCCAGACACAGAAGATGAACAGTCTGGTCTTCTCCGATCCTGCCACCCAACCACAAGAGAGAACAGTAGCTTTTTTCTCCATCCCTGCAGGACTCCAAGACCACTATATGAGAAGACAGAGCTTTAATCATCCATGCCTCCCAGCCCTATTACACAAGGAGGAGACAGGCTTTTCTCCATCCTGCCAGCCTCGTAAGTCACAAACCAACATTTCAGAATTTATTGAACAGTTCACAGGCAAGAGTTATATAGTTAGTCTAGTGATCGATATATTATCTATCTAGTAGTATGCATATTTTAGTATTAGTTATCTATCTATAGTTATCTAGTTATATATTATCTACCTATATTTATAATTGTTATAGTATATAGTATCGTATCTAAGGAGTATGAAGTATATTACTAGTTATATATATCTATCAAGTGGAGTCTAAGTTCTTTATTATATATATCTA
>NW_019948179.1:0-13645 GCF_002910315.2 Salvelinus sp. IW2-2015
ACAAGAGACAAAAATAAAAACACAAACAAAAAACAACACAAAATAAAAAGAAAATAAATTCCATCAAGCCTGCTCATCTCATACTACAGTCCTGAAAACGCTACTCTCTCCAAACCCCTGGTCCATGTTAAAACTCTACTTGCCTCCAAACACTCTGGTCCACGTTTAAAACTATACTGCTCCAAACACTCTGGTCCACGTTAACTCTACTGCCTCCAAACACTCTGCGTCCACGTTAAACTCTTACTGCCTCCAAACACTCTGGTCCACGTTAAAACTCTACTGCCTCAACACTCTGGTCCACGTTAAAACTCTGCTGCCTCCAAAACTCTGGGTCCACGTTTAAACTCTGCATGCCTCCAAACACTCTGGTTGGTCCACGTAAACTCTACTGCCTCAAACTCTGGTCCATGTTAAACTTCTATGCCTCTAAACCACTCTGGTCCATGTTAAACTCTACTGCCTCCAAACATCTGGTTCCATGTTAAACTCTACTGCCTCCAAACACTCTGGTCCATGTTAAACTCTTACTGGCCTCCAAACACTCTGGTCCATGTTAAACCTCTACTGCCTCCAAACACTCTGCGTCCATGTTACCACTCTACTTGCCTCCGAATCCCACTTCTGGCTCCACGTTAACTACTGCCTCCAAACCACTCTGGTCCATGTTAAACTCTACTGCCTCCAAACACTTGGTCCATGTTTAAACTCTACTGCCCCAAACACTCTGGTCCATTGTTAAAACTATACTGCCTCCAAACACTTCTGGTCCATGTTAAACTCTTGGCTGGCCTCAACACTCTGGGTCCATTGTTAAAACTCTGCTGCCTCCAAACACTCTGGTCCACGGTTAAACCCTCTACTCCCTCTAAAACACTCTGTCCATGTTAAACTCTACTGCCTCCAAACACTCGCCATGTTAAACTCTACTGCCTCTAAAAACACTTCTGGTTCCACGGTTAAAACTCTACTGCCTCTAAAACCCTCTGGTCCACGTTAAAAAACTCTAACTGCCTCCAAACACTCTGGTCCATGTTAAACTCTACTGCCTCCAAACACTTCTGGTCCATTGTTAAACTCTACTGCCTCCAAACACTCTGCGTCCCACGTTAAAACTCTACTGCCTCAACACTCTGGTCCATGGTTAAAACTCTACTGCCTTCCAAACACCTCTGGCATGTAAACTCTACTGCCTCCAAACACTCTGGTACATGTTAAACTCTGCTGCCTCCAAACAACCTCTGGTCATGTTAAACTTCTACTGCCTCTAAAGAACACTCGGCATGCTTAAACTATGCTGCCTCCAAACACTCTGGGCCATTGTTAAACTCTACTGCCTCCAAACACTCTGGTCCATGTTAAACTCTACTGCCTCCAAACACGTCTGGTCCATGTTAAACTCTCACTGCCTCTAAAACACTCTGGTCCATGTTAAACTGATACTGCCTCCAAAACAACTTGGTCATGTTAAACTCTGCTGCCTCCAAACACTCTGGTCCATGTTAAAACTCTACTGCCTCCAACCACTCTGGTCCATGTTAAACTCTACGCCTCAAACACTCTGGGGTTTTTTTTTTTTTCCCATGTTAAACTCGTGACTGCCTCAAACACTCCGTCCATGTTAAACTCTACTGCCTCAAACACTTCTGGGCTATGTTAAACTATACTGCCTCTAAACACTCTGGGTCCATGTTAAACTCTACTGCTGCTAAACACTCTGGTCATGTTAAACTCTACTGCCTCTAAACACTCTGGTCCATGTTAAACTCTACTGCCGTCCAACCACTCCGTCCATGTTAAACTCTACTGCCTCCAAACACTCTGGTCCATGTTAAACCTCTACTGCCTCCAAACACTCTGGTCCATGTTAAAACTCTACTGCCCTCTAAACACTCTGTCCAGTGTTAAACTCCTACTGCTCCAAACAAGAAGAAGGCAATAACTCGTCTGGTACAACATGTGATCAAATGGTAAACATGTTGAGTGGTGCAACATGTGGTGTGATCATACACACTTGAGTCAATTTAAAATCAGGGATTTGTAACTAACTCACCACTTGGGCGGGGACGGTCCATCTTGGCGCGCGGGGGGTGCCAGGCCGGGGGTAAACTGAGTTGATGAAGAGGCTGGGGAAGCGATACTCCTTCACCAGGTTCACATGTCTCCTGGAATCAGTATCCGTCTCCCACTGGAAACACAGATGATGTCCGTGGCGATGGTGATACCAGGACCCTGAGAGAGGGAGGGAGAGAGAGGAGGGAGGGAGGAGGGAGAGAGAGAGACAGAGAGGGAGGAGAGAGAGAGAGGGAGGAGAGAGAGGGGGGAGAGAGAGGGAGAGAGGGAGGGAGGAGAGAGAGAGAGGGAGGGAGAGGGAGAGGAGAGAGAGAGAGGGGAGAGAGAGAGAGAGGAGAGGAAGAGAGGAAGGAAGAAGCAGAGACAAAAGATTATTACCTCATCAATATCTGAATGAAATCACCTAAAACACCTCCAATTGTACCAGGGATCATTCACATTCACAGCTTACAAATCACAATAACGGAATCAGGGAAAGACGAACAAGAAACTAAACAACATTAGTATAAAACGTGTGGTCAAGGAAACGTAAATTTAACTAACTACAGTATTTGTTTGATGCAAGTGTGTTGACATCAAACATTGAGCCCTGTTAGGTCTGTCCACTGTTGCTATTGCCAGATCTTCTCTGTGGGATAATTCTGCAACAGGACCTTTATTAGCAGCCTCATGACAATTGATTATTGGCGGTCCGTGATTGAATTGAGAACCTCCGCAGAGTACTGGTCATTGATCTGATGTTATATATTCTGTTATTATTGATCTCTTGATTCACAGCGGTACAAAAATCTTCCAAGGGCTTACCTCACAACTGAAGACGTGGAACCACCACAACAGAACAGAGAGAGTGGAATATGGGACAGCAGACAACCTTTCATGTCAGAGAGAGTGTGGAATATGAAACAGTAGACAACCTTTCATGTCCAGAGAGACGTGGAATAGTGTGGAAGAGCAGACAACCCTTTCATGTCCAGAGAGAGTGAATTAGTGGAACCACCACAACAGAACAGAGAGAGTGAATAGTGGAAACCACCACGTAACAGAACAGAGACAGGTGAATAGTGGAACCACCACAACAAAAACAGAGAGAGGTGGAATAGAATATTAAAAAAAATGGAACCACCACAACAGAACAGGCAGGACAGGTGGAATAGTGGAACCACCACAACAGAACAAGAGAGTAGGTGGAATAGTGGAACCACCACAAACAGAACAGAGACAGGTGGAATAGTGGAACCACCACAACAGAACAGAGACAGGTGGAATAGTGGAACCACCACAACAGAACAAGAGACAGGTGGAATAAGTGAACCACCACAACCAGAACAGAGAGGAGAAATGTGCGGAATAGTGGAACAGCAGACAACCTTTCATGTCCAGAGAGAGGTGAATTAGTGGGACAGCAGACACCTGTCGCTGTTTCTGTTTGGTGGTTCCACTATTCCACCTGTCTCTGTTCTGTTGTGGTGGTTCCACTATTCCACCTCTCTCTGTTCTGTTGTGCGTGGATTCCACTATTCCACCTGTCTCTGTTTCTGTTGTCGGTGGTTCCACTATTCCACCTCTCTCTGTTCTGTTTGTGGTGTTCCACTATCCACTGTCTCTGTATCTTTGCTGGTGGTCCACTAATTTCCACCTCTCTCTGTTCTGTTGTGGTGTTCCACTATCCAACCTCTCTTGGACATATGAAAGGTTTCGCTCTCTCCACTATTCCACAAAAGTCTCTCGGGACATGAAAGGTGTCTACTGTCCCACTATTTCCACCTCTCTTGGACATGAAAAGGTTTGTTGCCTGTCCCACTATTCCACCTCTCTCCTGTTCTGTTTGTGGTGGTTCCACCCGTCTTCCAGTGTGAGGAGCCTTGGAAGATGTTTTGTACCTGTGAATCAGAGAATCATAATAAACAGAATATATACACATCAGGATCAATGAAACCAGTCCTCGTGCGGATGTTCTCATTCAATCACGGACCCGGCCAATAATCAATTGGTCATTGAGGCTTCTGGCTAATAAAGCGTCCTGTGGCAGAATTTCCCACAGAGAAGATCTGCCAGAGCAACGGTGGACAGTACATATACAGGCCAATGTTGATGTTCAACACACTTGCATTTCAAACATACTGTAGGTTAGTTAAATTTACGTTTCCTGACACACGTTTTTATACTAAAATGTGTTAGTTTCTTGTTTTCGTTCTTTCCCTGGATTCCGTATTGTGAATTGGTAAAGCTGTTGAATGTGGAATGATCCTGGTTACAATTGGGAGGTGTTTAGGTGATTTCATTCAGATATTGCAATGAGGGGTAAATAACCTTTTGTCTCTCTTCTTTCCTTCCCTCTCTCCTTCTCCTCTCTCTTCTCTCTCCCTCTCTCTCTCTCCTCCTCCCTCCCTCTCCCTTCCCTCTCTCTCTCTTCCCTCCCTCCCTCTCTCCTCTCGCTCCCCCCTCTCTCCCTCCCTCTCGTCTACTCTCCCTCCCTCTCTGTCTCTCTCTCTCCCCTCCCTCCACTCCCTCCCTCTCTCTCCCTCCCTCTCTCAGGGTTCCTGGTATTCACCATCGCCACGGACATCAGGCTGTGGTTTCCCAGGGGAGACGGAGGACTGACTTCCAGGAACATGTGACCTGCGTGAAGAGTAAATCGCTTCCCCCAGCCTTCTTCATCAACCAGTTCTACCCCCGGCCTGGCACCCCCCGCCGCCAAGATGGACCAGGTTCCCCCGCCCAAGTGGTGAGTTAGTTACAATCCCTGATTTTAAATTGACTTCAAGTGGTATATCACCCACATGTTGCACCACAATCACACTGGTTTACATTTTGAATACATGTTGTACCAGAGGTTATTTTCTTTCTGGTTTTGCGAGGCAGTTAGAGTTTAACATGACCAGAGTGTTTAAGGCAGTAGAGTTTAACATGGACCAGAGTGTTTGGAGGCAGTAGAGTTTAACACTGGACCCAGAGTGTTTGGACGGCAGTAGAGTTTAACATGGACCGAGTGTTGGAGCAGGTAGAGTTTACATGGACCAGAGTGTTTTGAGCGTAGAGTTAACATGGACCAGAGTGTTTAGAGGCAGTAGAGTTAACATGGACCAGAGTGTTTAAGGCAGATAGTTTAACATAGACCAGAGTGTTTTTGGAGAGCAAGTTAGAGTTTAAACATGGACGGAGTGTTTTGGAGCAGAGAGTTTAACATGGACCAGAGTGTTTGGAGGCAGGTAGAGTTTAACATGGAACCAGAGTGTTGGGGAGGCAGTAGAGTTAACATGACCAGAAGTGGTTGAGGCAGCAGAGTTTAACATGGGACCAGGAGTGTTTGGAGGCAGTATAGTTTAACATGGACCAGAGTGTTTTAGAGTCAGTAGAGGTTTAACAATGGACCAGAGTGTTTTGGAGGCAGTAGAGTGTTTTAACATGGACCAGAGTGTTGGAAGGCAGTAGAGTTTAACAGGACCAGAGTGTTTGGAGGCAGCATAGTTTAACATGGATCAGAGTGTTTTAGAGGCCAGTTAGAGTTAACAGGACCAGAGTGTTGGAGGCAGTAGAGTTTAACATGACCAGAGGTTTGGAGCAGCAGAGTTTTAACTGGACCAGAGTGGTTTTGAGGCAGAGTAGAGTTTAACATGGACCAGAGTTTTGAGGCCAGTAGAGGTTTAACATGGACCAGAGTGTTTGGAGGCAGTAGAGTTTAACATGGGACCAGAGTGTGGAGGCAGTAAGTTTAACATGGCACCAAGAGTGTTGGAGGCAGTAGAGTTTAACTTGATCCAGGAGTGCGTTTGAGCAGTAGAGCCTTTAACCTGTGACAGAGTGTTTTTGGAGCAGTAGAGTTTAACATGGACCAGGAGTGTTTGAGGCAGTAGAGTTTTAACATGGACCAGAGTGTTCATAGGCAGCAGGAGTTTTAACAGTGGACCAGAGTGTTTGGAGGCAGTAGAGTTTGAACATGGACCAGGTGTTGGAGGGCAGTAAGTTTAACATGGACCAGAGTGTTTGGAGGCAGTAGTACGTTTAACATGGACCAGAGTGTTTGGAGACGGCAGTAGATTTAACATGGACCAGAGTGTTTGGAGCAGTAGATTTTAACAGGGACCAAGAGTGTTTGAGGCAGTAGAGTTAACATGGACCAGAGTATTGGAGAGGCCAAGTAGAGCTGTAACATGGACCAAGAGTTTGGAGGCAGTTAGAGTTTAACATGGACCAGAGTGTTTTGAGCAGTAGAGTTAACATGGACCAAGTGGAGTAGGTCGTGTAGAGGACGGCAGGTGTAATTAGCAAGAAGTTTTGGTTATCGTTAGAAAACATGACCCTGGTAAGTGTTTCGGGGAAGAGGATGTTGAGTTGTAGCACATGGCAACGAAGTTTTCCCCCAAGAACGGCACGGTAAGCTGTCGGACAAGCTACACATGGCTCATAACCAGAGTGTTGAGTCCCATTAGCTATTAAGTGCCCTAGATGAGGTTCTATGGGCCTGCAGTCCAAAGGTAAGTGCGACCAGTCGTTATGGGCAGCGAGTCTAACGTATGGACTCCTATGGGCCTGGCAGTAGGTAGTGACCATATTAGGTTAGGAGCGAGCTATAGTGGTTTAACGTGGACCAGTCGTTGGAGGCCCTTAGGTTAACTTGACAGACTTACGATTTACGTGGACCGAGTGGAGGTGAGTTACATGACAAGCGGTTAATGGAGGACCTACGCGTTTTCAAGCACTTGTATGAATGCACAGGTTGGTGAACACAAGACCAGTCTTTGGGGCTTCCATTAGAAAAACAGAATCTCTTATCTAAGGCGTTATAATCGGCTCCGTGTGGGCGAACACAGAGGATGGGGGTCTGTATAGACTAGGTCCATGCAACCTGTATAAGGTCTGGCCGTTGGTGAAACGAGTCTACAATAAACTTACATCAGGGCCTGTTATAATGGCCTCTGTCTGAGAATCAGATGGCTTGCCATAGACACATCAGGGCCTCACTTCAATAATGCCTGGTGGGTACCCAAATGGCCCTATAGAACCAGTCAAGGCCGTTTCCTAATGTCCTGGTTAGGTAGGCACTTCCCAAGATGGCGCTCTGTAAAGAGTACTACATCCAATGGGCCTGTGTATAATGGTGTGGCTACCACGATTATGAGTCGGAAGATATCAACCGCTATTCTGTTCTGAACCCAATGGTCGCTAAAGCCTAGGCCGTTAATCTGTTGGGGCCCAAGCTGGTCTGAATAGACTAGCTGTTTAAGCTCTGTTTGGTGACCACACGGGGCTTTAAGCAATCAAGTGTATTCACTTGGGTAACACAAGTGAGCCGAATAGTTCAGCTTTAATGCTGGCGAACCAGAGAGGTCCTACTACATCAAAGCCTGTGTATAATGGCTCTGGTGTTGGCGCTGAACCACAAAGATGGGGGCTCTGCTAATAAGACTACATCAAGCCATGTTATAATGGCTCTTGTGTTGGGCTGAACCACAAAGCATGGGGGCTCTTGCTAATTAGGACTACATCAAGGCCTGTATAAGGCTCGTGTTGGGCTGAACCACAACTGGGCTCGCTAATAAGACTACATCAAGGCCTGTTATAATTGCTCTGTTGTGGCTGGAACCACAAGCTGGGGGCTGCTGCTAATAGACTCATCAAGCCTGTATAATGGCTCTGCGTTGGGGGGCTGAACCACAAAGTGAGGTGGCTCTGCTAATAAGGACTACATCAAGCCCTGTTATAATGGCTCTGCGTTGGGCTTAACCACAAGCTGGGGGCTCTGCTAATAAAGACTACTCAAGGCCGTTATAACTGCTCTGTGGTTGGCTGAACACAAGGCTGGGGCTCTGCTAATAAAGACTACATCAAGGCCTTTATAATGCTCTGTGTTGGGCTGAAACCACAAGGGGAGGCTGCTGCTAATAGACTACATCAAGGCCTGTTATAATGGCTCTGTGTTGGGATAACCACAAGAGGGGGGCGTCTGCTAATAAGACTACATCCAAGGCCCTGTATAATGGCTCTGTGTTGGGCTTAACCACAAGTGTGGGGCTCTGCTAATAAGACTACAGTCAAGGCCTTTATAATGCTCGCGTGTTGGCTGAACACAAGCTGGGGCTTGCTAAAAGGACTACAGATGCAGAAGAGTTGGATTCAATTCCATTCAATGTAGTCAATTCAGGAGGATTTAACAGCAATTTCCAATGCTTGGGATATTGAAACAGACGGGTTTGAAATGGAACGAGCTCCCGACGTACTGCCGGACATGTCTTGAAAGGAGTTGATTCGGGCCCGTCTTCAAAGGAACGCAGCCTAAAACTCAGCGCCCTCATCGATTATCCTAAGTACTGTATTGACACGAGGTATTAGGCTGTGATGAATTGCGCGTGGAGTGTTTCCCATGACGATGGCATTGATTCACCCAGCTGTCAGACTTAATAAATAGTCAAGCAGGAATTGTATTAAATGTGTTTTAGTATGTCTGATTCTTGAATATTTAAATATTTTGGAATTTGGTCTCTTATCAAGGGAAAAAAAAACAGGACTAAAAGTTCTCCCTCTCTCATCTGAACATTTAAAACCTAGTGTCCAATTATGTCAAGAACATGTCCTGTAAATGTATATGTACTGAAGTGTTTTATAACCACCACTGGATTAACACACTCCAAAGCTCTGGAGTTGAGTCTTCTTCTCTCTCTCTCTCTCTCTCTCTCTCTGCTCTCTCTCTCTTCTCTCCTCTCTCTCTCTCTCTCTCTCTCCTCTCGCTCGTCTCTCTGTCTCTCTCTCTCTCTCTTGTCTCTCTGTCTCGTCCTCTGTCTCTCTCTGTCTCTCTCTGTGTATGTATGTATGGTGTGTGTGTTAGAGAGATCTCTCTCTCTCAGCATTAATGGTAATTAATACAGGACGTTTGACTACAGGGTTCCTTGCTGATACACCCATTGACGAACCAGGTGTTTTCCCTTAGCTATACTACCAGTATGAAACCTGAAACCAGGTGTTTCCCTCTAGACTGAATACTACCAGTATGAACTGAACCAGTGTTTCCCTCAACTGAATACTTACCAGTATTGAACTGACCAGGTGTTTCCCTTCAATGAATACTACCATATGCACTGAACCAGGTGTTTCCCTCAGACTGAATACTACCAGTATGAACTGAACAGGTGTTCCCTCAGTACTGAATACTACCAGTATGGAACTAACCAGTGTTTCCCTCAGACTTGAATATTACCAGTATGAACTGAACCAGGTCGGTTTCCCTCAGACTGAATGACTACCAGTATGAACTGAACCAGGTGTTTCCCTCAGGACTGAGAATATTACCCAGTAGAATGCAGCCAGGTGTTTCCCTCAGACTGAATTACTACCCAGTATGGAACGAACCGATGGTTTCCCTCAGACTGATATACTACCAGTATGAACGAGACCAGGTGGTTCCCTCAGAACGATACTACCAGTATGAACTGAACCAGGTGTTTGCCCTCAGACTGAATACTACCAGTATGAACTGAACCCAGTGTTTCCCTCAGACTGAATACTACAGTATGAACTGAACCAGGTGTTTCCCTCAGACTGGCAATACTACCAGTATGAACTGAACCAGGGTTTCCCTCAGATGAATACTACCAGTTATGGTAACAGGCACCTTGCTGGCTGCAACGTAACACCTTTACTGGTTGGTGAGTCTCAAACCCGTCGTTTAACTGCTTAAACGCTGGTTCATTTCCGCATGGTTGAAACCAACAATGCCGCCCCCCGACGCTACACTTTAACCTTAGTCCACATCGGGTCATGTAAAATGGACCTCCCTGACCCTCCCGCCATGCCTGGCCTGCTGCAAGACCTCCTCAGCGTCTTCCTGAAGAGGCAGCTGTGGAGGAAGGTTGGAAGGCCGATCCATTAGATGCGCCTCCTAACCATTCATCACTGTTGAAAGCATGGGCTAGCGTCCAAGCGGTGTCCGCTATGGGACAGAGTAGTGAAGACTAAGCCAAAAAGCAGCCATCCTCTCCATCCCTCCCCTCCATCCAAAATAATCCTGGCGAACGGATGGGAGGGGAGGGAGAGGAATGGGTTGCTTTGGTTTAGCCTGTCTGGCTGCGGTAGGATGGGGTGGGTAGAGCTGGGGATGGGGCTGGGCTGGGTAGGGATGGCGGCTGTAGGTGGGTGTAGGGATGGGCTGAAGGAGCGGGTCGTGGGCTGAGTAGGATGGGCTGGGTAGTGGGCTGAGTAGGGATGGGGCGTTAGGTGGGCTGAGTAGGATGGCGGGGCTGGTAAGCGGGAGGATGGGCTGGGTCTGGTGGGATGGGCTGGGCCTGGTAGAGCCTTGGGGATGCGGGCTGGGCTGGGTAGGGATGGGCGGCGGAAGGATGCGGCTGAGTAGGGATGGGGCTGAGTAGGGAGGGGCTGACGGGCTCGGTAGGTGATGGGCTGGGTAGGATGGGGCTGATAGGGATGGGGCTGGGCACTGGGTAGAGATGGGGCTGTGGTAGGATGGGCTGGGTCTGGGTAGGATGGGGCTGGGTAGAGATGGGCTGGTAGAGATGGGCTGGTTAGGCGATGGAGCGGGTCAGGGATGGGCTGCGTAGGGATGGGCTGGGTAGGGATGGGGCTGAGTAGGGATGGGGCTGGCTCTGGTAGAGATGGGGCTGGTAAATGGATGGGCTGGGTAAGGGATGGGCCTGGCGTGGGATGGGGCCTGGGTAGGGATGCGGGCTGGGCTGGTCTGGGCTGGATGCTGGTAGGGATGGGCTGGGTAAGGCTGGCGGAGTATGGGGCTGGGTAGAGATGGGGCTGGGTAGCGGATGGGGCTGGGTTAGGGATGGGGCTGGGTAGGATGGGCTGCAGTAGGGATGGGGCTGGGGCTGGTAGAGATGGGCTGGGTAGGATGGGGCTGGTAGGGATGGGGCTGGTAGGGATGGGGCTGGGTAGGATGGGCTGGGTAGGGATGGGCTGGGCTGGTCTGGGTAGGGATGGGGCTGGGTAGGGATGGGCTGGGTGCAGGGTATGCTAGGTGTCGGGTAGGGATGGGCTGTAGGGATGGGCTGGGTAGGATGGGCTGGGGTAGGGATGGGGCTGGGCTGGGCTGTTTTCTCTGGCCATCTGAGAGGATGTTATTTATGTGTGGCCCTGCGGGTAGAGTAGGACACTGCTGCCTGGCTGAGCTGACTGATGCTGCTGTGGGGAGAGAGAGAGACTTACAGACTACGCACCAGGTGGCCAGTCAGCCATAGGAGACTTCAGACAGGACTGCTACAAAGAGAATGTGCACTCTCTCTCTCTCTCTCTCTCTCCTCTCTCTTCTCTCTCTCTCTCTCTTCTCTCTCTCTCTCTCTCTCTCTCTCTCTCTCTCTCTCTTTATCCTCTCTCTCTCTCCTCTCTCCTCTCTCTCTCTCTCTCTTTGTCTCTCTGTCTCTCTCTCTGGCTCCTTCTCTCTGTCTCTCACTCTCTATTTATCTCTCTCTCTCTCTATTTCTCTCTCTCTCGCTCTCTCTCTCTCTCTCTCTCTCTCTCTCTCTCTCTCTATGTATCTGTCTCTCTCTGTCTCTCTCGCTCTCTCTGTCTCTCTCTCTGTCTCTCACTCTCTATTTCTCTCTCTCTGTCTCTCTCTTCTATATGTCTCTCTCTGTCTCTCACTCTCTATTTCTCTCTCTCTGTCTCTCTCTCTCTCTAGTTTACTGTCTCTCTCTCTCTCTCTCTCTCTCTCTCTCTCCCTCTCTCTCTCTCTCCTCTCTCTCTCTCTCTTTGGCTAGCATTCTCATCTCCCTCTCTCTTTTATCCCTCTCTTTCTCTCTCCCTCTCTATCTCTCTCTTTCTCTCTCTCTCTCTCTCCAGAAACACCTCTACAGTTTCCTACAAGGCATAGCAGCAGCAACAACAACAGTTCTGCCTTTTCCTTCCTGCTACTGTTTCTTCCCATGATCAATAATACCTTTGCGTTGAACTTTACTGGCAGTTTGAAAAATGTCAGATTCATCTTACTACGTCTTCCTTCACCACTGAGGAACTACTCGTGTTATTTTTTGTGGGTCAAAGTTCGTGCTCTACCAACTGAGCCAGTCTACATTACCAGGCCAGGTCGTGAATTAAAAACGGTATGTACGATGGTTTAAAACCATGTATTGGGATAAAAACTGATGAACCATGGGCGTAATAGCAGCTGCTATGAAGCTCTATTCATGTTGTCCTGTAGCGGACTTAGATGAAGTGGGTTAGTTACTAATACAGCTGCTATGAAGCTCTTTTCATTTTGTTCCTGTAGACTTAGTGAAGTGGTTAAGTACTAATACAGCTGCTATGAAGCTCTATTCATGTTGTTCCTGTAGACTTAGTGAAGTGGTTAAGTACTGGCTATTTATCCACGTATATTGTTAACAGATATTGTTGATATGTGCTCGTAGTGAAGTTACTTATGTGGCCCACAGAATATAATAAACACAATAAAATCTAACTCCATTTCCACCGGTCAACACAAAGCCAGGTAATTCATAAGCAAAGCATTCAGCCTACACAGAATATAATCTACCTTTACATTCCCCCGTGGACACAAAGAGCAAGCTGTGGCTGGCGGCAGTGGTAGGACAGAATGTGGATGTCTCTAAGGACAAGGCTAAGTCTTAAAGTACAGCATTCCTCTGTCCATACCTCTCGTAACTGATTGGAGATCCTTCCACATTCCTACCTCATTGTTACCTCAGGAAACGCCATAGCCCACATTTCACAGTATGTACCTCGAAAGCACTTACCTTCACCTCGTTAAACCCTGTCAATTGTTATACGCAGGCCTTTCAATACACACATTCACCTTCAACTGCTGTCTTGTAGAATCAAGGTGCTCAGAGCTCCAGGGCCGAGTCAGACTGTCAGAGCCCCAGGGCCGAGTCAGGCTGTCAGAGCTCAGTGTAGGAAATTGTCCCGTGTGGCTCAGTTGGTAGAGCATGGCGCTTGTAACACCAGGGTTGTGGGTTCGATTCCCACTGGGGACCCGTATGAAAATCAAATTCAATCAATGAAATTTATTTAAAAATCATTTTTACATCAYCCGGTATCACAAAGTGCTATACAGAAGCCCAGCCTAAAACCCCAAACAGCAAGCAATGCAGATGTAGAAGCACGGTGTCTAGGAAAATCTCCCTAGGAAGAAACCTAGAGAGGAACCAGGCTCTGAGGGGTGGCCAGTCCTCTTCTGGTTGTGCCGGGTGAGAGATTATAACAGAACATGGCCAAGATGTTCAAACGTTCATAGATGACCAGCAGGTCAGATAATAATAATCACAGTGGTTGTAGAGGGTGCAACAGGTCAGCACCTCAGGAGTAAATGTCAGTTGGCTTTTCATAGCCGATCATACAGCAGGTGCGGTAGAGAGAGAGAGTTGAAAACAGAAGGTCCGGGACAGGTAGCACGTCCGGTGAACAGATCAGGGTTCCATAGCCGCAGGCAGAACAGTTGAAACTGGAGCAGCAGCATGACCAGGTGGACTGGGGACAGCAAGGAGTCATCAGGACAGATAGACATAAGGCATGAACCTAGGGCTCAGGTCCTCTGAGAGAAGAGAAAGAGAGAATTAGAGGGAGCATACTTCAATTCACACAGGACACCAGAAATACTCCA
>NW_019948179.1:15895-17226 GCF_002910315.2 Salvelinus sp. IW2-2015
ATCTTTTCGTCAAAGAAGTTTATGAATTTATCACTGCTGAAGTGAAAGCCATCCTCTCTTGGGGAATGCTGCTTTTTAGTTAGCTTTGCGACAGTATCAACAAGAAATTTAGGATTGTTATTATTCTCCTCAATTAAGTCGGAAAAATAGGATGATSGAGCAGCAGTGAGGGCTCTTCGATACTGCACGGTACTGTCTTTCCAAGCTAGTCGGAAGACTTCCAGTTTGGTGTAGCGCCATTTCCGTTCCAATTTTTTGGCAGCTTGCTTCAGGGCTCGGGTATTTTCTGTAAACCAGGAAGATAGTTTCTTATGACAAATGTTTTTGTTTTTAGGGGTGCGACTGCATCTAGGGTATTACGCAAGGTTAAAATAAGGTCCTCAGTTAGGTGGTTAACCGATTGTTGTACTCTGACATCCTTGGGTAGGCGGAGGGAGTCTGGATGGGCATCTAGGAATCTTTGGGTTGTCTGAGAATTTATAGCACAGCTTTTGATGCTCCTTGGTTGGGGTCTGAGCAGATTATTTGTTGCGATTGCAAACGTAATAAAATGGTGGTCRGATAGTCCAGGATTATGAGGAAAAACATTAAGATCCACAACATTTATTCCACGGGACAAAACTAGGTCCAGAGTATGACTGTGGCAGTGAGTAGGTCCAGAGACATGTTGGACAAAACCCACTGAGTCGATGATGGCTCCGAAAGCCTTTTGGAGTGGGTCTGTGGACTTTTCCATGTGAATATTAAAGTCACCAAAAATTACAGTATTATCTGCTATGACTACAAGGTCCGATAGGAATTCAGGGAACTCAGTGAGGAACGCTGTATACGGCCCAGGAGGCCTGTAAACAGTAGCTATCAAAAATGAATGAGTAGGCTGCATAGATTTCATGACTAGAAGCTCAAAAGACGAAATTGAAATTTGCTATCGTAAATGTTAGCAACACCTCTGCCTTTGCGGGATGCGCAGGGGGATATGGTCACTAGTGTAACCAGGAGGTGAGGCCTCATTTAACACAGTAAATTCATCAGGCTTAAGCCATGTTTCAGCCAGGCCAATCACATCAAGATCAGTGATTAGTTAATCGACTATAACAGCCTTGGAAGTGAGGGAACTAACATTAAGTAGTACCCTATTTAGAGATCTCATTCAATAATGACAGGAATGGAGGAGGTCTTTATCCTAGTGAGATTGCTAAGGCGAACACCGCCATGTTTAGTTTTGCCCAACCTAGATCGAGGCACAGACCCGGTCTCAAATGGGGATAGCTGAGCTGACTACACTGACTGTGCTAGTGGCAGACTCCACTAAGCTGGCAGGCTGGATAACA
>NW_019948180.1:0-11092 GCF_002910315.2 Salvelinus sp. IW2-2015
CCTATTAAAGGTGATAATCGGGGGGTGGGGTGTCATGACCTGTTAAAGGTGTATGATACTGTATGCCTGTTAAAGGTGTATGGATACTGTCATGACCTGTTAAAGGTGTGTGATAGTGGTCAATGACCTGTTAAAGCTGTATAATACTGTCATGACCTGTTAAAGGTGTATAATAACTGTCATGAACCTGTTAAAGGTTATAATACTGTATGACCTGTTAAAGGTGTCTGATACTGTCATGATCTTGTTAACGGTGTAATAACTGTCATGAACCTGTTAAAGTGTATAATACTGTATGGACCCTGTTACAGGTGTATAATACTACATGACCTGTTAAAGGTGTAATGAACTGTCATGACCTGTTAAAGGTGTATGTAGGGGGCACACAGTAAGTAAAAAGAAACAATCTCCCCTTGATGTTGTAATATATTACCCATCAGCATGGCTATAATATGGACACTTCCTGTTGCGATTGTGTAACAAGGCTCAGAAGGTCTTTGGAGGGAAGGTGAAATAATGTCGCGTTGTCGCGATCTGTTTTGGGGTTTTTGCAACTCAATATGTCATTGATGCCATGACAAATGTCTATATTTGGCAAGACATGCAAAACAGATCTGTGGACCAGGCTAGAAACAAGAGCTGAGTTTGTATGAAAGCGCAGACGACATCAAAAACACGACGCGACAAGTGGGTGCACGACCACACAGAAACAACCCAGAAGGAACTTTTGTGTCACAGTTACCCAATGGTGCCTAACGCTGGAATGACCCCTGCATGGGGTAAATGTTCAGAACCTTTTAATCCACATAAAAATAATCATTCTGTGTCAATTTCCCTGACCATTTATTAGAAATAGTTTCCTTTCGGTTTTACGTTTAAACGCAAACAGGGAACAGAATCTACACGGGGGGGACAGAATCTAATGGGGGGACAGAATCTACCACGGGGGGGCCAGAATCTAATGGGGGGGACAAGAATCTAACACGGGGGGGGCAGAATCTAATGGGGGGGACAGAATCTACACGGTGGGTGGACAGAATCTAATGGGGGGACAGATCTAACAACGGCGGGGGGAAAGAATCTAATGGGGGGACAGAATCTACCACGGGGGGGACAGAATCTAATAGGGGGGACAGAATCTTAACACGGGGGGGACAGAATCTAAATGGGCGGGGACAGAATCTACCACGGGGGTGGCGAATCTATGGGGGGGACAGCATCTACACGGAGGGGGGAGCAGCATCAATCGGGGGGGCGAATTTACACGGGGTGGACCAGAATCTATTGGGGGGGCCGATCTCACCCCAGGACGGAGGGGAACGAATCTCTGGGGAAAACAGAAAAATTAATCAAGAGGGGGGACGAAATCTAAATGGGGGGTCAGACATTAAACGGGGGGGAACAGAAATTAACAACAGGGGGGGTACAGAATCTATGGGGGGGTACAGAATGCTACACAGGGGGGGACAGAATCTAATGGGGGGACAGAAGTTAAATGGGGGACAGAATTAATGGGGGATACAGCTCTTAATGGGGGGTGCAGAATCTAAGCACGGGGGGGACAGAATCTAAAAAAACACGTATATATTTTGATTTGGATGAAATGATTAGTGAAAGCTGTTGTCTCTGGAACCTGGGCTCACCAAGGTGAAACTCACCGTGCAGGTATTCTCAGAGTCATCTCTCCTGGTGTATTCTGGAAGGCACACATCAACAGGGAAGCAACATTCAATTGAACAGGAAAACACACAAGCAAACATCGCTGCAAGATCAATTTCTATTTCGATGACTTTTACCACTGCTAACAACGTGTAAAAAAACATGATAATATTAAGGTCATTAATCAGATAGATACATGCAGTAAGAGGAACACTTTTCGACGGTCGAAATGGTTTATTTTCCTAATAGTTTGCTAAATCTTTGTGTTTTGTCCGATTGATTATAGAAGAAATATATTTGATTGTAAATTTATTTCGTTGAACCTTTATTTAATTAACTAGGCAAGTCAGTTAAGAATAAATTCTTATTTACAATGACGGCCTACACCAGCCAAACGCGGACGACGCTGGGCCAATTGTGCACCGCCCTATGGGACTCCCAATCACAGCTGGTTGTGATACAGCCTGGAATCAAACTAGGGTGTCTGTAGCGACGCCTCGAGCACTGAGATGCAGTGCCTTAGACCGCAGCGCCACTCCTACTTGTAATAGGAGTATTATTAGTGCTTTACTGGTTCAACAGAAACACAGAAAAAATAGGATTGAGTGAATCATATCATTGGTTATGACTCAACAGTTGGCACATTAGCAAGGTTGCTATTGAGCAATGCAAACGTCTGTTACATCCTATTTAACTGTGAGCCAGAAAAAAAAGTCGGGTGCTTTCCCATAAAGACATGAATTAACCCATGAAGACATGAATTAACCCATGAAGACATGAATTAACCCATGAAGACATGAATTAACCCACGAAGACATGAATTAACCCCTGACGATCCGTGAAGTGTTGGAGTGTTTACGGAAAGCTAACCACATGCAGCTACACACATAGCGCAACACAACATCTATGTCCCCAATGGAACCCTATTCTGGCACCCTATGGGCCCTGGTCAACAGTAGTGCACTATGAAGGGAATAGGGTTCCATTTGGAAGGCACACAAAGGCTCTGTTCCAATATCCATAGTAACATAGTTCTTAGAATAAAGAAGAGTATTCTGGGCGTGGATTCTAAGAGGTAAACCAGTGTGGACGTTGGAACACAGAACTCTCTAAACGCTGTCAACACAGGAAGCGAGAAAAGCATTTCTTCACACTTAAAAAAAACATCAAGGTGAAGAAATATAGGATGATGTGTCAACATGACATGCAAGAGGTGGAGAGGCGGTGTGGGGGTGTGATGACGCCAAGTGAGAGAAGAAATACAGAGAAGTGATCCTGTAGTCAACATTGTCTTTTGTGTTCTACGATAAGATTGAGAAGACAAAACTGTTTTGTTCATCAACGAGTTGATTCTGAAASTATTTCATATTTAGTAGTTAGTAAAAGGTGTCTTCAGACTAGAAGGTTTGTTTCAAATCGGTCGTGGTTCATTTTGTCTSAAAARGAGTGTTRAAAACATTTTCTGAAAACAAATGAACCAAGTCAAACCGGAACCAAAGGAAGCCAGTGTGAATAGTCATACTGATATCAGACTCTAAGTAGRGACTCGTGGTACCTGTCATACAACCACAGACCATACAGGACTCTCACTTCACATCACAGAGCCAACACAGTTATATCCATCCACACACTACACTTACAGACAGTCTAGAACTTACTGGGTAAAACAGAAGGAGGAGTTTCTGGTAGGATGGCATGAAGCATGGAACAGAACACAGTGACAGACATGCTACATCAAACACAGTACCACTGTGTGAGTCCGCATGGCAGAGTGAACAGAACACAGTACCGCTGTGTGAGTCCGCATGGCAGAGTGAACAGAACACAGTACCACTGTGTGAGTCCGCATGGCAGAGTGAACAGGACACAGTACCACTGTGTGAGTCCGCATGGCAGAGTGAACAGGACACAGTACCACTGTGTGAGTCCGCATGGCAGAGTGAACAGAACACAGTACCACTGTGTGAGTCCGCATGGCAGAGTGAACAGAACACAGTACCACTGTGTGAGTCCGCATGGCAGAGTGAACAGGAAGGGGATTAATATGCTGTGAAATACATCCTAGAAGGTTTTTAGGGGGCTACATCCTGTATATGAAGAAATCCTTTTAACCCTTTTTGGTTCTAATAAAAATGATTTTCTCTACAACTGTGGGCATGTGATTMGGTGATAGGTGAATGACAAGGTGATGTGTATGGTGGTAAATGATATGGGAMATCAGWAGTATCTTGAAGTTATGTGATTGATTGATTGATTGATAGCGGGACATCAGTAGTACCTTGAAGGTGGGGCTCATGGGACTGAAGGGGCTGAAGGACTCGTCTCCCTCAATGCTGGAAATACTGAGGTTCTTCATCCTTCTCTCTGAAGCCGACGCCCTCCTGCTCTCCATCCCGTCTTTCACCCTCTTCCTCTCCTCCTGCAGACGGGGAAACAACATTAGAACAACTCACACCCTCTTCCTCTCCTCCTGCAGACAGATAAACTACATTAGAACACACCCCCTCTTCCTTTCCTCCTGCAGACAGAGAAATTACATTAGAACACTCCTCTTCCTCTCCTCCTGTAGACAGAGAAACTACATTAGAACACACCCCTCTTCCTCTCCTCCTGCAGACGGAGAAACTACATTAGAACACACCCCCTCTTCCTCTCCTCCTGCAGCTGTCTCTTATACACATCTAGATGTGTATAAGAGACATCTAATGGGGGGTGCAGAATCTAACACGGGGGGGACAGAATCTAAAACAACACAGAATMATTTTGATTTGGATGAAATGTTGTGAAAGACGTTTGTCCTCTGGAACCCTGGGTCCCCAAGGTGAAACTCACCGTGCAGGTATTCTCAGACGTCATCCTCTCCTCGGTGTCATTCTGGAAGGACACACATCACAGGGAAGCACATTCATGACAGGAAACACACAAGCCAACACCACTGCTGCAGACAATTTCTTTTCGATGACTTTTACACTGCTAACAACGTGTCAAAAAAACATGATAATATATAAGGTCATTAATCAGATAGATACATGCAGTAAGAGGAACACTTTTCGACGGTCGAAATGGTTTATTTATTTATTTCCTAATAGTTTGCTAAATCTTTGTGTTTTGTCCGATTGATTATAGAAGAAAATATATTTGATTGTAAATTTATTTCGTTGAACCTTTATTTAATTAACTAGGCAAGTCAGTTAAGAATAAATTCTTATTTACAATGACGGCCTACACGGACGACGCTGGGCCAATTGTGCACCGCCCTATGGGACTCCCAATCACGGCTGGTTGTGATACAGCCTGGAATCAAACTAGGGTGTCTGTAGTGACGCCTCGAGCACTGAGATGCAGTGCCTCAGACCGCAGCGCCACTCCTACTTGTAATAGGACTATTATTAGTGCTTTACTGGTTCAACAGAAGCACAGAAAAAATAGGATTGAGTGAATCATATCATTGGTTATGACTCAACAGTTGGCACATTAGCAAGGTTGCTATTGAGCAATGCAAACGTGTGGTACTTCCTATTTAGCTGTGAGCCAGAAAAGAAAGTCGGGTGCTTTCCCATAAAGACATGAATTAACCCATGAAGACATGAATTAACCCATGAAGACATGAATTAACCCATGACGATCCGTGAAGTGTTTAAGGAAAGCTAACCACATGCAGCTACACACATAGCACAACACAACATCTATGTCCCCAATGGAACCCTATTCTGGCAGCCTATGGGCCCTGGTCAACAGTAGTGCACTATAAAGGGAATAGGGTTCCATTTGGAAGGCACACAAAGGCTCTGTTCCAATATCCATAGTAACATAGTTCTTAGAATAAAGCAGAGTATTGTGGGCGTGGATTCTAAGAGGTAAACCAGTATGGACGTTAGAACACAGAACTCTCTAAACGCTGTCAACACAGGAAGCGAGAAAAGCATTTCTTCACACTTAAAAAAAACATCAAGGTGAAGAAATATAGGATGATGTGTCAAAATGACATGCAAGAGGTGGAGAGGCCGGTCAGTGGGGTGTGATACGCCAAGTGAGCGAAGAAATACAGAGAAGTGATCCTGGTAGTCAACATTGTCTTTTTGTGTTTACGATAAGATTGAGAAGACAAACTGTTTTGTTCATCAACGAGTTGATTCTGAAAAGTAAATTTCATATTTAGTAGTTAGTAAAAAGTGTCTTCAGACTAGAAGGTTTGGTTTCAAATCGGTCGTGGGTTCAATTTTGTTTCAAAAAAGAGTGTTGGAAACATTTTCTGAAAAAATGAACGAAGTCACCGGGGAACCAAAGAAGCCAGTGTGAATAGTGCATACTGATAATGACTCACTAAGTAGAGACTCGTGGTATGTCATACAACACAGACATACAGGCCTTCATTCACATCACAAGAGCCAACACAGTTATATCCATCCCACAACTACACTTACAGACAGTCTAGAACTTATGGGTAAAAAACAGAAGGGAGGAGTTCTGGTAGGATGGCAATGAAGCATGGAAAGAACAAGTGACAGACATGGTACATCAAACACAGTACACTGTGTGAGTCCGCATGGCAGAGTGAACAGAACACAGTAACACTGTGTGAGTCCGCATGGAGAGTGAACGGACACAGTACACTGTGTGAGTCGCATGGCAGAGTGAACCGGACACAGTACAGTGTGTGAGTCGCATGCAGGAGTGACAGAACACAGTCATGTGTGAGTCCGCATGGCAGAGTGAACAGGAAGGGGATTAATATGCTGTGAAATACATCTAGAAGGTTTTTAGGGGGCTTAAATCTGTATATGAAGAAATCCTTTTAACCTTTTTGGGGGTTCTAATAAAATGATTTTCTTAGCAATGTGGGCATGTGATTAGGTGATAGGTGAATGAAAGGTGATGTGTAAATGGTGGTAAAATGATATGGGAAATCAGAAGTTATCTGAAGTTTGGGTGATTGATTGATTGATTGGGATAGCGGGAGCATCAGTAGTAACTTGAAGGTGGGCTCATGGGACTGAAGGGGCTGAAGGACTCGTCTCCTCAATGCTGAAATACTGAGGTCTTCATCCTCTCTCTGAAGCCGACGCCTCCTGCTCTCATCCCGTCTTCACCTCTTCCTTCTCCTCCTGCAGACGTTGGGAACTACTATCTAGAACAATTCACACCTCTTTTCTCTCTCCTGTAGACAGAAACTACATGGAACACACTTTCCTGCGAGGGAAT
Source organism: Salvelinus sp. IW2-2015 (assembly GCF_002910315.2). Taxonomy (NCBI): domain Eukaryota; kingdom Metazoa; phylum Chordata; class Actinopteri; order Salmoniformes; family Salmonidae; genus Salvelinus; species Salvelinus sp. IW2-2015. The sequence goes on from NW_019948180.1 coordinate 6,862, forward strand.
AATTGACTTACTCTTCTCCCTCCGCAGAAGAAACTACATGAGAAACACCTCCTCTCTCTCTGACAGAGAAATTACTGAGAACACACCCTCTTCCTCTCGCTCTCCTCCTGCAAGACGGGAGAAACTACATAGAACTACAGACCTCTTTCCTCTCTGCTGTAGGCCGGAGAAATATCATTAGAACACACCTCTTCTATCCTTGTAGACGGAGACAACTACATAAAGCACCCCCTCTTCTTCCTCCTGCAGTCAGAGAACTACATTATTGAACACTCCTCTCTTCTCTCTCTGCAGTACGGAGAAACTACAGATTTATGAAATCACTCCTCTTCCTCTCTCCCTGGCAGACTGGAGAAATCTACATTGAAGATGCAACCATCTTCTCTCCTCCTGGCAGACTGAGAAACTTACTATTAGGAACACACCCCCCTTTTCTCTTCCTCTGCCAGACGGAGAAACATTAGACACAACGCTCTTTCTCTCCTGAGACAGAGAAACTACATTTAGAACATCACCCTTTTCTCTCCTTCTGCAGGAGGAGAAACTATCATTAGAACCCCTCTTCCTCTCCTCCTGCAGAAGAGAAACTACCATTAGAACACACCCTCTTTTCTCTCCTCCTGCAGAGGAGAACACTAAATTAAGGACAACCCCTATCCTCTCTCCTGCACAGACGGAAGAAATTAATCAGAAAGACCCTCTTCCTCTCTCCTGTAGACGGAGAAATTACATGAACACTTCCTCTGCGACAACAACAGACTCACACACACATACATGAGGCTGAATGACCTCTGTTGTGCATGTTTGTGGCATTTAAATGCATCAAGAGGTACAAGGTGTTAGAAATGTGCTTTAACATGCATTATGAAGAGGGTGTTGATAGGAAAGTGTTACAATGCAGCGGCCTGCATATCCACACAGATAGTGTAATACATCTCGGAGTAAGGAGTTGAAGATCTAGGATCTACTGCTACCCTGTTCATTTTTATAACGGACCAGGTATCACTCCTCCTGCTCCTGTCTGGCGCTGCTCCTCTTTCTCTCTTGGTGCTCTCTCTCCTGGGCTCTGCGTTTCTCCTCTCTCCTGCGGTTCAACTCCTCCTTCTCTCCTGGTCTTCTGCTGTCCTCTGTCTCAGATGTTCTAGGGTGCCTGTCCTGGCCTGGCGTCTTCTTTTGGTTCAAGCGGCCCGGGAACTCTCCATCCCTCTCCTGTCTCTGCCTCTCATAGCTTGCCATGCGTGGGAGGAGAGGAGAGGAGGTGAGGGGCGAGGAGAGGAGAGGATAGGAAGAGGAGAGGGTGAAAGTAAAGTTAGAGGAAAGGCTGGAGGAAGCTGCTCGGTCTCTCACTATGATCAAACTTGATTTACAAATGTACCCTTCTTAATATTCATGCTGTAGTTAATGAACTATTGGACAGATTCGCTCAGTTTGCTTTGAAATGTTTACTGTCTTCTTCAGTGACAAAAGGAGAAGGTCGTATCTCATCCATGTCTTTCTGTGTCTCATCCATGTTCTTCGGTGTCTGTCAGATCTGCTCATCATGTCTTTCTGGTTCCTGCGGTGTCTGTCCAAGACTATCTGTGTCTCAACATGTTCTTCGGTGTGTCATCACTCCTTTTTTTTTCTGGTGTGGGTCCCTTCATCCATGTCTTTCGGTGTCTCGTCCAAGATATCTGTGTTCTCAGTACATGCTATCTGGGTGTCATCCATCCTTCTGTGCTCTGACTATCGGGCTCTCAAGTATGATATCTGGTGGTCTCAGCCATTCTAGTTGTTGTCTCAGTCAGGGGGGGGAAGGGGGATGACTATCTGTGTGCCATCCATGACTATTGTGTCTCAGCATTGTTCTTGTCAGTTTGTCATACCATGTCTTCCTGGTGTCTCATCCAAGACGCTGTATCATGATATGTGTCCAGCCATCTCTTATCCTTTGTCTCATCATGACTCTCCTCACTCCCATTGTGTCTCGTGACTATCTGTGTGCCATCCATGACTATCTGTGTCTCAGCCATGTCTTTCAGTTTGTCATCCAGTCTTCTGTGTCTCATCCAAGACTGGTCTGTGTCTCATCGTATGATATTGCTATCTGTTGCTGTTCAGCCATTCTATCTGTGTCTCTAGCTGTGTCTCAACACCCTATAGTAGCTCACTCAAATGGCTTGGTTAAATTAAGGAAGGATGTTGAGCTAGCCAATACAGGAAGTGATGAGAGTCATGATCTTGCCATGCCTCTTTTTCAGTTCAGTATGAAGTAGGAACTGATAGATGCTTAACAGAAGTATTATTTTCTCTCTACAAGCAATCACCCTACAGATGTAGGATTTTCATTTGATCGCGTGTTGCAGGAGAGCTTTCCTGCAATGCAGGAAATGTAAAACTTCTAGTCTATTTGAGGTTTAAAAAGGCTTCTGAAGTTTGTAATTTCCACTTTTCAATTCATACTTGATTATCCTTACGAAAAATGTATCAACCCCTTCATAAATGTCCATTAATAATAACCACATAATAATTCACATTTCCTGTTGTTGCAGGATTATTTTCTGCTGTAGAACTGGCTTAAATAAGATCCTCCATCTGTAGCAGGAAGTAGACTGAAACTAAGGAAACTTTGTGTGGTGAGTTCTCCTCCTTTTAAATTGAATTTGACATTACAATAGTGAATCTGGCCAGTCTGAACTGTGTCCAAATAGGCACCATATCCCCTTGATAGTGCCTACTTTAGGCCAGTCAAATGGAAACCCTATTCCCGTTATAGTGACTACTTTAGACCAGACAAATGGCACCCTATTCCTGTTATAGTGCACTACTTTAGGCCAGACAAAATAGAACCCTATTCCTTTATAGTGCACTATTTATACCAGACAAATGGCACCTAATCCCTATTATAATGCACTACTTTTGGCCAGATGAGGCTCTATATAAGGGTTCGAGTGCCATTTTGGACACACATATAGACTATTTTAGTGTGTTACCTTGGCGACAGTTTCCCTGCAACTAGGTATGAGGTCACTTCCGCTCCAGCTGCTTCCCCGTTACTGTTGACGTGTTCTCATGACTTTAGAGGTATAGGAGATCTTAGCTCAGATTTTCTTCTCCACTACCTAAAACAAAACAGAGCATTTAGAGGAACACTTTATAGTTGCGGTCAAGTTTGGCATCACAGCCCAAACAACAGCTTTCCTCTTTGCCTGCCGTGAATAAAGACTACACTGTGACTTGAGTGATGATGGATACAGCACGGCATATACACAATCGTAACTCTACCTTGTCATCTGTTACTCTTTTGAAGCGTCTTGTGTCTTGTGCTGGCTCTTCGTTCCCACTCTACCTCCTTCTCCTCCTCTCCTGGGCCCAGGTCCAGGACGTGTCTTCAAGCAGGGCCTGATTGGGGAGGCTCCGTTTAGCCTGAGCAGCTGGGGCTGCTGCTGCTGCTGTGGGGGGTTGATGCTGCTGGGTTTGCTGCTGGGGTTGATGCTGCTGGGTGTGGGTTGATGCTCTGGGGCTGATGCTGCTGGGGTTGATGCTCTGGGCTGATGCTGCTGGGGCTGCTGCTTGCTGCTGGGGTTGATGCTGCTGGGGCTGATGCGTCTTCCCAGGACTCCTGTTCTCAGGTGGCGCTGTCTGCGTTTCTCCAACCTCTGGGTCCAGTCACTGAAGCCTTCGTCCTCCTCCAGAGCCAACTGGCAGCCGCTGGCCTTCAGCTCACTCTCACACCTGAAGAGACAGGTAGAATTGTTAATAACAAGTAAACCTAAAGGTGATCCAGTCATTTCTAACTGTTCATAACTGTTCAACAGATATCTGTCTTGCACAACTGTCCATGGAAATATAGTGCTGTATTCAACATTTCCTTCAACAGTAACTACACCTAAGGACAGGGTTAGCCAGGCCAAGATGGCCAGGTCGACCCTCGAAAAGGACAAGCAATACTTACAGCCTTCAACACTTCAACCTAATGCATTGTCAACTGAATTTCAAAACAGGCTAATTCAGCTAAATTCCTAACTGTTTATTTAACACAGTGTAAAAAGTAATTAGTTCTGCTAACTCCCGTTGTCTAGAACCGTTGTAGTAAACCAACTCAAAGTATAGCAGTATTCAAAATGTAAAGAGACATCAACCCATATGGTTATCTTTAGAAGTTGTAAATACTTAACTGTTTTATGTTTTATTCACTATTTTCCATTAAATGACATGCTGTATTCTGAATTAAAATTAGTGAATTAACTTG
>NW_019948180.1:11117-17215 GCF_002910315.2 Salvelinus sp. IW2-2015
CTGTTCAATTTCATACTTGATTTATCCTTACGAAAAATGTATCAACCCCTTCATAAATGTCCATTAATAATATCCACATAATAATTCACATTTCCTGTTGTTGCAGGATTATTTTCCTGCTGTAGAAAACTGGCTTAAATTAAGATCCTCCATCTGTAGCAGGAAGGTAAGACTGAAACTAAGGAAACTTTGTGTTGAGTTCTCCTCCTCTTTAAATTGAATTTGGACATTACAATAGTGAAATCTGCCCCAGTCTGAACTGTGTCCAAAAGGGCACCATATTCCCTTGATAGTGCACTACTTTAGACCAACCAAATGGCACCCTATTCCTGTTATAGTGCACTACTTTAGGCCAGTCAAATGAAACCCTATTCCCGTTATAGTGCACTACTTTAGACCAGACAAATGGCACCCTACTCCTGTTATAGTGCACTACTTTAGGCCAGACAAATAGAACCCTATTCCCTTTATAGTGCACTACTTTATACCAGACAAAATGGCACCCTAATCCCTATATAATGCACTACTTTTGGCCAGATGAGGCTCTATATAGGGTTCGAGTGCCATTTTGGACACACATATAGACTATTTAGATGTGTTACCTTGGCGACAGTTTCCCTGCAACTAGGTATGAGGTCACTTCCGCTCCAGCTGCTTCCCCGTTACTGTTGACGTGTCTCATGACTTTAGAGGTATAGGAGATCTTCAGCTCAGATTTCTTCTTCTCCACTACCTAAAACAAAACAGAGCATTTAGAGGAACACTTTATAGTTGCCGGTCAAGTTTGGCATCACAGCCCAAACACAGCTTCCCCCTCTTTGCCCTGCCGTGAATAAAGACTACACTGTGACTTGAGTGATGATTGGATACAGCACGGCATATACACAATCGTAACTCTACCTTGTCATCTGTTACTCTTTTTGAAGCGTCTTGTGTCTGTGCTGGCTCTTCGTTCCCACTCTACCTCTTCTCCTCCCTCTCCTGGGCCCAGGTCCAGGACGTGTCTTCAAGCAGGGCCTGATTGGGGAGGCTCCGTTTAGCCTGAGCAGCTGGGGCTGCTGCTGCTGCTGGGGTTGATGCTGCTGGGGTTGATGCTGCTGGGGTTGATGCTGCTGGGGTTGATGCTGCTGGGGCTGATGCTGCTGGGGATGCCTGGGGTTGATGCTCCTGGGGCTGATGCTGCTGGGGCTGCTGCTGCTGGGGGTTGATGCTGCTGGGCTCGATTGATGCTGCTGGGGCTGATGGTCCTCCCAGGACTCCTGTTCCTCCAGGTGGCGCTGTCTGCGTTTCTCCAACCTCTGGGTCCAGTCACTGAAGCCCTCGTCCTCCTCCAGAGCCAACTGGCAGCCGCTGGCCTTCAGCTCACTCTCACACCTGAAGAGACAGGTAGAATTGTTAATAACAAGTCAAACCTAAAGGTGATCCAGTCATTTCTAACTGTTCATAACTGTTCAACAGATATCTGTCTTGCACAACTGTCCATGGAAATATAGTGCTGTATTCAACATTTCCTTCAACAGTAACTACACCTAAGGACAGGGTTAGCCAGGCCAAAGATGGCCAGGTCGACCCTCGAAAAGGACAAGCAATACTTACAGCCTTCAACACTTCAACCTAATGCATTGTCAACTGAATTTCAAAACAGGCTAATTCAGCTAAATTCCTAACTGTTTATTTAACACAGTGTAAAAAGTAATTAGTTCTGCTAACTCCCGTTGTCTAGAACCGTTGTAGTAAACCCAACTCAAAGTATAGCAGTATTCAAAATGTAAAGAGACATCAGYACCCATATGGTTATCTTTAGAAGTTGTAAATACTTAACTGTTTTATGTTTTATTCACTATTTTCCATTAAATGACATGCTGTATTCTGAATTAAAATTAGTGAATTAACTTGAATATGAATGTTTGTTGTAGTGAACATAATAAATGCAGGTTCCATCTATTMAATGATTAACGTTCTTTATTCATTTTTGTCAAGTTTAAGTAGTAAGTGGTTTAGATTAGTGATTTTCAGTGGTCGTGTCTTAATGTTTAATATTGTTTTATGCATTTGATGATTTGTCATTTTAACCCACTTTAGCAGGAATTCTTGAACACTTGTGCTCATTCTCTAACAGTAACTGGAGGTTATAGCTGTAACCAGTCATGAACACTGTGCTCATTCCTCTAGCAGTAACTGGAGTATAGCTGTAACCAGTCATTGAACACTGTGCTCATTCCTCTAGCAGTAACTGGAGGTATAGCTGTAACCAGATTGAACACTGTGCTCATTCCTCTAGCAGTAATTGAGGTATAGCTGTAACCAGTCATTGTTGAACACAGTGCTCATCCCTCTAGCAGTAAACTGGAGTATAGCTGTAAACCAGTCATTGAACACTGTGCTCATTCCTCTGCAGTAACTGGAGTATAGCTGTAACCAGTCATTGTTGAACACAGTGCTCATCCCTCTAGCAGTAACTGGAGGTAGAGCTGTAACCAGTCATTGTTGAACACAGTGCTCATTCCTCTAACAGTAACTGGAGGTAGAGCTGTAACCCGTCATTGTTGAACACAGTGCTCATTCCTCTAGCAGTAACTGGAGTAGAGCTGTAAACCAGTCATTGTTGAACACAGTGCTCATCCCTCTAGCACTAACTGGAGGTAGAGCTGTAAGCAGTCATTGTTGAACACAGTGCTCATTCCTCTAGCAGTAACTGGAGGTAGAGCTGTAAACCAGTCATTGTTGAACACAGTGCTCATCCCTCTAGCACTAACTGGAGGTAGAGCTGTAAGCAGTCATTGTTGAACACAGTGCTCATTCCTCTAACAGTAACATGGACGGTAGAGCTGTAAACCAGTCATTGTTGAACACAGTGCTCATCCCTCTAACAGTAACTGGAGGTAGAGCTGTAAGCAATACAGGAAGCTGCATTGTACAGTGAAGAGGCGACTCCGGGTGCTGGCCTTCTAGGCAAGAGTTCCTCTGTCAGTGTCTGTGTTCTTTTGCCCATCTTAATCTTTTCTTTTTATTGGCCAGTCTGAGATATGGCTTTTTTTTGCAACTCTGCCTGAAAGGCTAGACGAGTTTCAGAAGAAAGTTATTTGTTTTCGGCATGTTTGAGCCTGTATCAAACCCACAAATGCTGATAATCCAGGATTCTCAAACTAACTAAAGTAGGCCCGTTTTATTGCTTCTTTAATCAGAACAACAGTTTTCAGCTGTGCTAGCATAATTGCAAAAGGATTTTGTAATGATCCAATTTCACCTTTTAAAATGATAAACTTGGTTTAGCTAACACAACGTTCATTGGAACACAGGAGTGATGGTTGCTGATAACGGGCCTCTGTACGCCTATGTAGATGATCCATAAAAAAATCAGCCGTTTTCCAGCAACAATAGTCATTTACAACACTACAATGTCTACACTGTATTTCTTATCAATTTGATGTTATTTTAATGGACAGAAAATGTTCTAAGTGACCCCAAACTTTTGAACGGTAATGTACATCTTACACAAATGTTTTTAGAAATATTATATTTCATCATAGTCTTTACGTAGGACATCCATCTGGAAGCCAAGAGTTGATTGTCTGCCTCACCCCAAGGGCACCAAAAACACAGGTGGCTAAACGTGCTAGCTGCTAACCACTGTGAGAACAATCAGGGGCTTCTGTATATTGTTAGCGGTCAGCACAATGTTTGAAACAATGGGGTGCTAACAGCAGCTTGGCAGGGGAGAAGACAGAGGGGGCTCAGGTACTGTAGAGAGGTCAGGGACAGCAGCGGTCACAGGAAGTGAGTCTTTACAGCCAAACACCTGCAGTCAGCCTACAGCAGCCATGTGTTGTGTGTGTGTGTGTGTGTGTGTGTGTGTGTGTGTGTGTGTGTGTGTGTGTGTGTGTTGTGTGTGTGTGTGTGTGTGTGTGTGTGTGTGTGTGGTTGTGTGTGTGTGTGTGTGTGTGTGTGTTGTGTGTGTGTGTGTGTGTGTGTGTGTGTGTGTGTATATGTGGCGGGGACACCAATGTCGAGGTAATTGAGGTAATTATGTACATGTAGGTAGAGTTATTAAAGTGGCTATGCATAGATAATAACAGAGCGTAGCAGCCAGAGGTTTCGGGGGGGCTAATGCAAATTAGTCTGGGTAGCCATTTGATTAGCTGTTCAAGAGGTCTTATGGCTTGGGGGGTAAAGCCTGTTTAGAAGCCTCTTGGACCTAGACTTGGCACTCCGGTACTGCTTGCCGTGCGGCGGTAGCAGAGTGACCAGTCTAAGACCTAGGGTGGCTGAGTCTTTGACAATTTAAGGGCCTTCCTCTGCCACTGCCTGGTATAGAGGTCCTGGATGCAGGAAGCGATAGTCCTGTATTGACGCTTTTCCTGTTCGATGGTTCGTCGGAGAGCAATAGCTGGATTTCTTATAAGCTTCTGGTTAGAGTCCCGCGCTCGCTTGAAAGCGGCAGCTCTGCCCTTTAGCTCAGTGCGGATGTTGCCTGTAATCCATGGCTTCTGGTTGGGTATGTACGTACAGTCACTGTGGGGACGACGTCCTTGATGCACTTATTGATAAAGCCAGTGACAGATGTGGCTGTACTCCTCAATGCCATCGTAAGATCCCGGAACATGTTCCAGTCTGTGCTAGCAAAACAGTCCTGTCGTTTAGATCTGCTTCATCTGACATTTTTTTTATAGACTGAGTCACTGGTGCTTCCTACTTAATTTTTTGCTTGTGAGGAGTAATCAGGAGAATAGAGTTGTGGTCAGATTGCCAAATGGAGGGTAAGGGAAGCTTGTGTACACGTCTTTGTGTGTGGAGTAAAGGTGGTCTAGAATTATTTTCCCTCTGGTTGCACATTTAACATGCTGATAGAAATGAGGTAAAACTGATTTACGTTTCCCTGCATATAAAGTCCCCGGCCACTAGGAGCACCGCTTCTGGATGAGCGTTTTCCTGTTTGCTTAAGTTTAGCCAGCAGATGACAGGTTTAGCCAGACAGGGCCTTTGGCTCGTCGTCATGGCAACGGAACACACACGTACGGTGGCCATGGAAACATACACAAACTGAACGACCGACCTCGCTGCCAACGGAACAAACGCCACTGCTGCATCCTGTTTCCTCTGAGTGAGCTTTGGGCTGTGTCCCAAATGCACCCTATTCCTAAATAGTGGTACTACTATAGACCAGAGCCCTATTCCCTATATAGTGGTACTACTATAGACCAGAGCCCGACATAGTAGTGCACTACTTTTTACCGGTGCCCTATTCACCATATAGTGCACTACTTTAGACCAGAGCCCGACGTAGTAGTGCACTACTTTCACCAGAGCCCTATGTAGTAGTGCACAACACAGGGGATAGGGTGCCCCTTGGGATGCATCATGCTCTCTTCCTCTCTTCCTGTAGCCCCGGCCTTCTGTCATTTCTCGTTTCTCATTGTTGCAACATAGCAAAAATAAATACAGTTTAGGTTAATTTATTAATGTGCTGCATAGAAGTTGCCATTAAAACATTATCACAAGTGTATAATAACATATACATAACAGTAGTATAATAACATAATAACATTAAAACAAGTAGTATAATAACATAATAACATTAACAAGTAGTATAATAACATAATAACATTAACAAGTAGTATAATAACATAATAACCATTAACAAGTAAGTATAATACATAATACATACCAAGTAGTGTAATAACATAATAACATTAACAAGTAGTATAAAACATTAACAAGTAGAATAATAACATAATACCATTAACAAGTAAGCATAATAACATTAACAAGTAGTATAATAACATAATAACATTACAAGTAGTATAATAACATAATAACATTAACAAGTAGCGTAATAAACTTCACAAGTAGTATAATAACATAATAACATTAACAAGTAGTATAATAAACATAATAACCATTAAACAGTAGTATAATAACATAATACCATTAACAAGTAAGTATAATAACATAATAACATTAACAAGTAGAATAATAAATATAACATTAACAAGTAGTATAATAACATAAAAACATTAACAGGTAGTACTATAATTTTTTTTTTCTAATTTTTTAATTTAATAAATTTTTAATTCAATTTATTATATTTTATATTAAAT
>NW_019948181.1:0-9276 GCF_002910315.2 Salvelinus sp. IW2-2015
GTGGGTCTGGAACTAGGGAGAACCTTGGGGTGGGTCTGGAACTAGGAGCACGCTATGGGTGTGGGTCTGGAAACTGGGAGACAACCGTTGGGGTGGTCTGGAAACTAGGTAGAACCTTAGGTGAGGTCCTGGAACTAGGAGACAACTTGGGGTGGGTCTGAGAACTACGAGACACCTTAGGGTGGGTCTGGAACTAGGAGACACCTTAGGGTGGGCTGGACTAGGAGACACCTTGGGGTGGGTCTGGGAACTAGGAGACACCCAGCGGTGGGTCGGAACTAGGAGACACCTTTGGGGGGGTCTTGGAACTAAGGAGCACACCTTGGGGTGGGTCCTGGAACTAGGAGACACCCTTAGGGTGGGTCTGGAACTAAGGAGACACCTTGGGGTGGGTCTGGAACTAGGAGACAGCCTTAGGGTGGGTTGGAACTGGGAGAACCTTGGGGTGGGGTCTGGAACTAGGAGACACCTTAGGTGGGTCTGGAACTAGGAGACAACTTGGGGGTGGGTCCTGGAACTACGAGACACCTAGGTGGGTCTGGGAAGCTAGGAGACACCTTAGGGTGGGTCTGGACTAGGGAGACACCTTGGGTGGGTCTGGAACTAGGAAAAGACACCTTGGGGTGGGTCCTGGGAACTAGAAGACCACTTTGGGGTGGGGTTCTGGAACTTAAGGAGACACCTTGGGTGGGTCTGGAACTAGGAGACACCTTTGGGGTAGGGTCTGGAACTAGGAGACACCTTGGGGTGGGTCTGGAACAGGAGACACCTTGGGGTGGGTGTCATGGAACAGGAGACAGCCCTTGGGTGGGTCTGGAACTAGGAGAGCACCTTGGGGTGGGGTTCATGGTAACTTAGGTAGAGCGGAGCCTTAAGGCGGTGGGTCTGGAACTAGAAAACACCCTTGGGTGGGTCTGGAACTAGGAGACACCTTAGGGTGGGTGGAACTAGGAGACAACTTGGGGTGGTCTGGAACTACGAGACACCTAAGGGTGGGTCTGGAACTAGGAGACACCTTAAGGTGGGTCTGGGAACTAGGAGACACCTTGGGGTGGGTCTGGAACTAGGGACACCTTGGGTGTGAGGTCTGGAATCTATGGGAGGACACCTATGAGGTGGGTCTGGACTAGGAGACACTTGGGGTGGGTCTGGAACTAGGAGAACACCTTGGGGTGGGTCCTGGGAAACTAGGAAGCACCTTGGGGTGGGTCTGGAACTAGGAGACACCCTTGGGTGGGTCTGGAACTAGGAGACACCTTGGGGGTGGGTCGCCCTGGAACTAAGGAGACCACCTTGGGTGGGTCTGGACTAGAGAACCTTAAGGTGGGTCTGGAACCTAGGAAGACACCTTGGGTGGGTTCTGGAACTAGGAGACACCTTAGGTGGGTCTGGAACTAGGAGAACACCTTGGGGTGGGTCTGGAACTAGGAGGACCCTTGGGTGGGTCCTGGTAACTAGGAGCAACTTGGGGGTGGGTCTGGAACTACAAGAAACTATAGGGTGGGTCCTGGAAACTAGGAGCACCTTAGGGTGGGTCTGGAACTAGGAGACACTTGGGGTGGGTCTGGAACAGGAGACACCTGGGGTGGTCTGGAACTAAAGGAAGAACACCTTGGGTGGGTCTGGGAAACTAGGAAGACACCTTGGGGTGGGTCTGGAACTAGGAGAACACCTTGGGGTGGGTCTGGAACTAGGAGACACCTTGGGGTGGGTCTGGAACTAGGAGACACCCTTGGGTGGGTCTGGAACTAGGAGACACCTTGGGGTGGTCTGGAACTAGGAGACACCTTGGGGTGGGTCTGGAACTAGAGGCAGACACCTTAGGGTGGGTCTGGAACTAAGGAGACACCTTGGGTGAGGTCTGGAACTAGGAACACCTTGGGGTGGGTTCTGGAACTAGGCAGACACTTGGGGTGGGTCTGGGAACTAGGAGACATTAGGGTGGGTCTGGAACCTAGGAGACACCTTGGGGTGGGTCTGGAACTAGGAAAGACACTTAGGGTGGGTCTCGGAACCTAGGAGACACCTTTAGGGTGGGTCTGGAAACTGGGAGAACACCTTGGGATGGGCTGGCTAGGAGACACCTTGGGGTGGGTCCCTGGAACTAGGAGACAACCTTTAGGGTGGGTTCTGGAACTAGGAGAGCACCTTAGGGTGGGTCCTGGAACTAGGAGAACCTGGGGTGGGTCTGGAACTAGGAGAACCTTAAGGGTGGGTCTGGAATAGGAGACACCTTGGGGTGGGTCTGGAACTAGGAGACACCCTTAGGAGTGGGTCTGGAACTAGGAGACACCTCAGGGTGGGTCTGGAAGCTGGGAGACACCTTGGATGGGTCTGGAACTAGGGAGACACCTTGGGGTGGGTCTGGAACGATTGGAGACACCTTAGGGTGGGTCTGGAACTAGGAGACACCTTTAGGGTGGACGTCTGGGAACTAGGAGACACCTTGGGGTGGGTCTGGAATAGGAGACACCTTGGGGTGGGTCTGGAACTAGGAGAACACCTTTTGGGGTGGGGTCTGGAACTAGGAGACACCTTGGGGTGGTCTTGAACTAGGAGACAGCCCTTAGGGTGGGTCTGGAACTAGGAAGACACCTTGGGGTGGGTCTGGAACTAGAGACACCTTGGGTGGGTCTGGAACTAGGAGACACCTTTAGGGTGGGTCTGGAACTAGGAGCACCTTGGGGTTGGTCCTGGGAACTAGAGACACCTTAGGGAGAGGGTCCTCGGTAGACTTTTAGAGAGACCTTAGGGGTGGGTCCTGGAATAGGAGCACCTTGGGTGGGTGTTCTGGAAACTAGGTAGACACCTTGGGTGGGGTCTGGGTAGACTAGATGAACCACCTTGGGGTGGGGTCTGGAACTAGGAGACAACTAGGTGGGGTCTAGGAACATAGAGAGACACCTTGGGTGGGTCTGGACTAGGAGACACCTTGGGTGGGTCAGGGGGGGGGGGGGGGGGGGGGTGAAGGGCGAGGGGGGGGGGGGGGGGGAGGGGGGAGGGGGGGGGGAAACTAGGAGACACCTTGGGGTGGGTCTGGAACTAGGAGACACCTTGGGGTGGGTCTGGAAACTAGGAGACACCTTGGGGTGGGTCCTGGAACTAGGAGACACTTGGGGTGGGTCTGGAACAGGAGACACCTTGGGGTGGGTCTGGAACTAGGAGAACACCTTGGTGGGTCTGGAACTAAGGAGACCACCTTAGGTGGGTCTGGAATAGGAGACACCCCTATTAGGATGGGTTCTGGAACTAGGAGACACCTCTGGAGGTGGGGTCTGGAAAAGGATTTAGAACTCTCTTCTCTGAGCTAGCTACATGTGTGTCTATTTCGTTTGATAAATGTGCATCCCTCCAGTGATGTGAACGAATTAGAGCGGGACGGAAGACCTTGTGTAGCTGACGGTTGCACAGTACAGAAACTTCAGAATGCACACGCATGACACACACAGACAGCCGCCACACACTCACCAGACAAGGCTGAATAGCTTCTCCCATGATGAACGGAGGCGGGCAGACAAGGAGCAAACACACAACCCATGTCTGTTAACCACTCTCACATGACCCTCTCCCTGTTTAAGTCTCTGTTCAGTCAGACCCATGACCCCTCCGCCACACTCTTCTCCGATCTCTCTCCATCTCTCTCCTCTCTCTTCTCTCTCTCTCTCTCTCTCTCTCTCTCTCTCTTCTCGATCTCTCTCTCTCTCATCTCTTCTCTCTCTCTTCTCTCTGCTCTCTCTCTCTCTCTCTCTCTTCTCTCCTCTCTCTCTTCTCTCTCTCCTCTCCCTCTCCCTCGCCCCCCCCCCACCCCCCCCCCCCTCCCTCTCCCTCTCCCTTCCTCTCTCTCATGCTCATCTCTCTGCTCTCTTCTCTCTTCTCTCTCAAATTCATTCAATTCAATTCAAGGGGCTTTATTGGCATGGGAAAACATGTGTTAACATTGCCAAAGCAAGTGAGGTAGATATACACAAAGTGGAAATAAAACATACAAATTAACACGTAAAGCATTACACATACAGAAGTTTCAAAACAGAAAGACATTACAAATGTCATATTATGAATATATACAGTGTTGTAACAATGTACAAATGGTTAAAGCAACAAGTAAAAATAAATAAGCATAAATATGGGTTGTATTTCAATGGTGTTTGTTCTTCAGCTGGTATGCCCTTTTCTTGTGGCAACAGGTCAAAATCTTGTGCTGCTGATGGCAACCTGTGGAATTTCACCCAGTAGATATGGGATTTATCACACAACTTGGTATTTGTTTTCAAATTTCTTTGTGGAATCTGTTAATCTGAGGGAAATATGTCTCTCTAATATGGTCCATAAAAATTGGCAGGAGGTTAGGAGTGCGCTCAGTTCCACCTCATTTTTTCTGTGGGCCACTAGTGGAGCCCACATAGCCTGTCTTCTCTTGAAGCCATGGTCCTGCCTACGGGCGGCCCTTTTCTCAAATAGCAGGCTATGCTCACTGAGGTCTGTAACATAGTCCAAAGCTTTCCTTAATTTGGGTCAGTCCACAGTGGTCAGGTATTCTGCCCACTCGTGCGTACTCTTAAAGTTAGGGCCAAATTAAGCATTCTAGTTTGCTCTGTTTGTGTGTTGGGAATTTCTTTCAATGTGTCAAGTAATTATCTTTTTGGTCTCTCCATCAGATTGGTTGGGCTCGTAATTGTGCTGTTTGGTCCCTGGTGTTGCCTCTGTGAGGGGAGTGTTTGGTTATGTGTACGAGCTAAGAGACCCCAGATTGCTTAGGGGACTCAAAGGTTAACAGAAAGAATAAGAGAGTTATGGTAAAGATAGAGAGCTTCATAGAGTGGTAGAAGACAGAATATGGAATTAAGAGTAATAGTGGTAATCGTCCTAATTCTGCTCTGCATGATTATTTGGTGTTCTACGTTGTACCACCGGAGGATAATCTTTTGCAGAATCTGCATCGCAGAGTCTCAATTTGGTTGTTTGTCCCATTTTGTGAAATCTTGGTTGTGAGCGGACCCCAGACCTCACAAACCATAAAGGGCAATGGGCCTCTAATGACTGATTCAAGTACAAAAAAATTTTTAGCCAGATCTAATTGGTATGTTGAAATTATGTTCCTTTTGATGGCAATAGAATGCCCTTTGCCTTTGTTCTCAAGATCGTTCACAGGCTCTGTGGAAGCTACCTGTGGTGGCTGATGTTTAGGCGAGTAATGTATAGTTTTTTGTGTGCTCTAGGCAAACGGCTGTCTAGATGGAATTTGTGGTCCTGGCGACTGGACCTTTTTTGGAACACCATTATTTTTTTGTCTTACTGAGATTTACTGCAGGGCCACAGGTCTGAACAGAATCTGTGCGAAGATGCTAGGTGATGTTGTAGGCCCACTCTTGGTTGGTGACAAGAAGCACCAGATCACAGCAACAGTAGACAATTTGACTTCGGATTTCTAGTAGGGTGAGACCGGGTGCTGCTATGTACACTGTTCTAGTGCTCGCGCCAATTCATTGATATATGATGTTTGAAAGAGGGTGGGGCTAAAGCTTTGTCACAATCCAGCTGTCACTCACCCGCCGACGACCCTGTGAGGAGATTAAGAAATGTGTTGTTTAGTCCTTTTTGCCAATTTAACCGCACACTTGTTGTTTGTGTACATGGATTTTATAATGTCGTATGTTTTACGCCCAACACCACTTTCCCATGCAACATTTGTAATAGCAGAAGCCCTCATGCCTCAAATTGAGTCGAGTAAAAGGCTTTTTTGATATATCAATCAAAGCATGAGAAGACTTTGCTTTTGTTTTTGTGCTAGGGTGTGTAGGTGTTGTCCAATTAGGGTGTGTAGGGCTGTGAGTACGGGATCGGCTATCTGTTGCTACGGTAATGTTGGTAAAAAGCCATATTTACATTTGCTCAGTACATTGTTTTCATTGAGGAAAATGTACGAGTCTGCTGTTTAATGATAGATGGCAGAGTATTCGCAAGGTTACTGTTGACGCATATTCCAGGTAGTTAATTGTATTTGGTCTCGCACATATTTGTTGTGATTGGGGTGATCAGTGCCTTAGGTTTCTAAATCTGAGGGGATATACTAGAGCCCAGAGCACGATAAGAGACGATTGTTTAAAGGAGTTAATATAGCACATTGGAATTTCGTTGTCTGTATAGGTAATTGATGAGATGTGCATTGTCATTAAGGGATACGCATCACACACAGGCCTTTTTTTGAGGATTGGAGGGTTTTTATTTTTGTCCCTGGTAACTCATATCGGTAATTTGGAGATATCCAGTGGGAACTTTGGGCTAGTCTCTTAATAGTGTGATGTCTAGGGGATTGTGTATTTGTTAAATCAGGTATAACTGGTTTCTAGATGCATCTGTTTACTTTCTTTGTTATAACGGAGCCAAAAAAGATTGAGAAGTCGATTTACACTCCATTCACATCTCCATTCTCATGGAGGATAAGATAATTCTTCGTGTTGATCTCGTTGTTGTTGTAGATGTTTTCCAATTTTTCCCCAGAATTGGTTAGAGGTCTATGGATAATTCATTACATTTGAGCGATTTCTTGCCGTGCTTGTCCTTCTTTTTCCAGTAGTGTATTTCTGTATTGTTTTTAGTGATTCACCATAGTGAAGGCGTAGAACTCAGGTTTTGCGGGTCTCTAATGTTTTTGGTTGGACAGGTTCTTCATTTATTTCTTAGATTTTTGCAAATTCTTTATCAAACCATTTGCATTGTTTTGTTTTCATTTTCTTCGTTTTCCTATTTGAGACTTTTTAGATTTGATAGGGAAGCTGAGAGGTCAAAATACTGTAAGATTTTCTACTGCCAAAGTTTACACCTTCACTATTGGCAGTGGAACGTATTTACCAGAAGTCTGTCTAAAGGGATTGAAATTTGCTGTTGCCTAATTGTTTTTGGTAGGTTTCCAAACTGCATTCCTTCCATCTATACATTTCATTAATGTTACTCAGTTTCCTTTGGCTTTGATGCCTCATGATTGAGTATTGCTCTGTTCAAGTAGACTGTGATTTTGCTGTGGTCTGATAGGGGTGTCAGTGGGCTGACTGTGAACGCTCTGAGAGACTCTGGGTTGAGGTCAGTGATAAAGTAGTCTACAGTGCTACTGCCAAGAGATGAGCTATAGGTGTACCTACCATAGGAGTCCCCTCGAAGCCTACCATTGACTATGTACATACCCAGCGTGCGACAGAGCTGCAGGAGTTGTGACCCGTTTTTGTTGGTTATGTTGTCATAGTTGTGCCTAGGTGGGCATATGGGGGAGGGAATGCTGTCACCTCCAGGTAGGTGTTTGTCTCTCTCTCTCTCTCTCTCTCTCTCTTTGTTTTGTTCGAACGATTTGTTTTGTTCGAACGATTTGTTTTGTTCGAATGATTTGTTTTGTTCGAACGATTTGTTCGATCGTTCTTGTGTGTGTGTGTGTGTGTTTGTGTGTGTGTGTGTTTTGCATGTGTGTGTGTGTGTGTGTGTGTGTGTGTTTGTCTGTGAGCCAGAGTTAGCGGCCACACTATGTCCTTGTGTGTCTGCTTGCAGGAGAGTGTTTGTGTTCGATAGAGAGCTTTGAAGACTGTTTTCCCCGCCAGGCAGGCAGGTGTTCCAAGCTTATATAAGGAGCTGACTGCCACTGTTACTTCAGAGGTTAGAGATTCTCTCTTCATAGACTGGATCTCCGTCCCAAATGGCACTGTATTCCAACAAGATCTCATAGCTTCCCTTCGAAAATTCGAACGTCTGTATTTTGATGCATTAAAGTAACAGGGTTAAAACAGAAACAACTCTCAAAGTTAGCAGTTTAGGCATTCATTCCCGAGTGGTTAAGGTTAAGGGTTATGATTTGGGGAAGGCTTAAAAACAAAATAATTGGTATCATCAATATTCATATTATTCTGATTTCTTGCTGGAGCATCTTGAACTGCCGTATCCTAGTGGTCTAAGCATCGTGATTGTTTTTCAAAAATGTTTGTGAGGAAGGTGTCATGACGTGGCCCTTTCTCGATATAGATCTTGCCCCCCCCCCGTCTCTCTCCTACACCCAGGTTCTGTTATCTCAGGTCGTAAATTTCTGGAGGAGACTCTCTCTCCCCCTGGCCATGCAGAAATAGATACATAGAGAGAACAAAGGATTTCACATGGCGAAATCCTAAATCCCCAAAATGGGGATTTGATACAAAAGGTCCACTTGTGAGAAGGTGGGAATGGTCCGTCTACACTTAAGGGACGGGTACGACGAGTGTGTTTCATTTGGTGACCTCAGAGAGGACAGGAAACACACATAACTATATCTCTGAATGTGTACATTTCTCAATTATGGGGTTTGCATCTCGACCCACACTCGCCACACTAACTTCGTTCGTATGCCCAGTACATCTAAACCGCGTCGGCACCTGTAGAGTGTAGCGGACTCGATATCCCGACCTTTCTGACAACCTAAGTGGGAACCTTTTGTATCAAATCCCATTTTTGGGGATTTAGGATTTCGCCATGTGAAATCCTTTGTTCTCTCTATGTATCTATTTCTGCATGGCCAGGGGGAGAGAGAGTCTCCTCCAGAAATTTACGACCTGAGATAACAGAACCTGGGTGTAGGAGAGAGACGGGGGGGGGGCAAGATCTATATCGAGAAAGGGCCACGTCATGACACCTTCCTCACAAACATTTTTGAAAAACAATCACGATGCTTAGACCACTAGGTACGGCAGTTCAAGATGCTCCAGCAAGAAATCAGAATAATATGAATATTGATGATACCAATTATTTTGTTTTTAAGCCTTCCCCAAATCATAACCCTTAACCTTAAACCACTCGGGAATGAATGCCTAAACTGCTAACTTTGAGAGTTGTTTCTGTTTTAAACCCTGTTACTTTAATGCATCAAAATACAGACGTTCGAATTTTCGAAGGGAAGCTATGAGATCTTGTTGGAATACAGTGCCATTTGGGACGGAGATCCAGTCTATGAAGAGAGAATCTCTAACCTCTGAAGTAACAGTGGCAGTCAGCTCCTTATATAAGCTTGGAACACCTGCCTGCCTGGGCGGGGAAAACAGTCTTCAAAGCTCTCTATCGAACACAAACACTCTCCTGCAAGCAGACACACAAGGACATAGTGTGGCCGCTAACTCTGGCTCACAGACAAACACACACACACACCACACCAACACACACAACTGCAAACACACACACACAACAAACACACACACACACAAGCACACAAGAACGACGAACAAATCGTTCGAACAAAACAAATCATTCGAACAAAAAAATCGTTCGAACAAA
>NW_019948181.1:11763-17206 GCF_002910315.2 Salvelinus sp. IW2-2015
AGACTTGAGAGGGTTACTGACTATAATACTAGTGGTAGGACTCGAGAGAGGGTTACTGACTATAATACTAGTGGTAGGACTAGAGGGGTTACTGACTATAATACGAGTGGTAGGACTAGAGAAGGAGGGTACTGACTATAATACTAGTGGTAGGACTAAGAGGGGTTACTGACTATAAGACTAGTGGTAGGACTAGAGAGGAGGTTACTGACATATAGACTAGTGGTAGTGACTAGAGAGGGTTACTGGACTTATAATACCAGTGGTAGGACTAGAGAGGGTTACTGACTATAATACTAGTGGTTGGACTAGAGAGGGTTACTGACTATAATACCAGTGGTAGGACTAGAGAGGGTTACTGACTATAATACCAGTGGTAGGACTAGAGAGGGAGGGTTACTGACTATAATACTAGTGGTAGGACTAGAGAGGGTTACTGACTATAAGACTAGTGGTAGGACTAGAGAGGGGTTACTGACTATAATACCAGTGGTAGGACTAGAGAGGGTTACTGACTATAATACTAGTGGTAGGACTAGAGAGGGTTACTGATTATAATACCAGTGGTAGGACTAGAGAGGGAGGGTTACTGACTATAATACTAGTGGTAGGACTAGAGAGGGTTACTGACTATAATACAGTGGTAGGACTAGAGAGGGTTACTGACTATAATACTAGTGGTAGGACTAGAGAGGGTTACTGACTATAATAACAGTGGTAGGACTAGAGAGGGAGGGTACTGACTAAAATACTAGTGGTAGGACTAGAGAGGGTTACTGACTATAAGACTAGTGGTAGGACTAGAGAGGGAGGGTTACTGACTATAATACTAGTGGTAGGACTAGAGAGAGGAGGGTTACTGACTATAATACCAGTGGTAGGACTAGAGAGGGTTTACTGACTATAATACTAGTGGTTGGACTAGAGAGGTTACTGACTATAATACAGTGGTAGGACTAGAGAGGGTTACTGACTATAATACCAGTGGTAGGACTAGAGAGGAGGGTTACTGACTATATACTAGTGGTTATTTTTTTTTTTTAGTTTTTTATGACTATAATACCAGTGGTAGGACTAGAGAGGGTTACTGACTATAAGTACTAGTGGTTAGGACTAGAGAAGGGTTACTGACTATAATAACAGTGGTGGGACTAGAAGAGGGTTACTGATATAATACTAGTGGTAGGTACTAGAGAGGGATTACTGACTATAATACCAGTGGTAGGACTAGAGAGAGGGTTACTGACTATATATACTAGTGGTAGGACTAGAGAAGGGTTACTGACTAATACCAGTGGTAGGACTAGAGAGGGTTACTGACTATAATACTAGTGGTAGGACTAGAGGAGGGTTACTGACTATAATACTAGTGGTAGGACTAGAGAGGGAGGGTTATGACTAAATACTAGTGGTAGGACTAGAGGAGGTTACTGACTATATACTAGTGGTAGGACTAGAGAGGGAGGGTTACTGACTATTAATACTAGTGGTAGGACTAGAGAGGAGGGTTACTGACGTATAATACTAGTGGTAGGGTACCTAGGAGAGGAGGGTTACTGACTATAATACTAGTGGTAGACTAGAGAGGGTTACTGACTATAATACTAGTGGTAGTACTAGAGGAGGGTTACTGACTATAACTAGGGTAGTACTAGAGAGGGTTACTGACTATAATCCATGTGGTAGGACTAGAAGAGGTTACTGACTACCTAATACTATTTGGTAGTACTAGGGAGGTTACTGACTAATTAGTACCAGTTAGCGTAACATAAGAGAGCGGTACTGACTATAATACTAGTGGTAGTACTAGGGAGGGTTACTGACTATAATACCAGTGGTAGACTAGAGAGGGTTACTGACTATAATACTAGTGGTAGTACTAGGGAGGGGTTACTGACTATAATACAAGTGGTAGGACTAGAGAGGGTTACTGACTATAATACTAGTGTAGTACTAGGAGAGGGTTACTGGACTATAATACCAGTTGGTAGACTAGAACGAGGGTTACTGACTTATAATACTAGTGGTAAAAAGTACGAGGGGTACTGACAAATACTAGAGTGTAGTACTAGAGAGAGGTTACTGACTATAATACTAGTGGTAGGACTAGAGACGGGGGGTTACTGACTATATTACATAGTGGTAGGAGCTAGAGAGGGAGGGTTACTGACTATAATACTAGTGTGTAGGACTAGGAGGGAGGTTACTGACTATAATACTAGTGGTAGGACTAGGGAGGAGGTTACTGACTATAATACTAGTGTGTAGGACTAGAGAGCGAGGGTTAACTGACTATTAATACTAGTGGTAGGACTAGGAGGGAGGGTTACTGACTATATACTACGTGGTAGGACTATAAGTGACGAGGGTAGGTTACTGACTATAAGGACTAGTGGGTAGGACTAGGAGAGTTATATAGGAGATCTAGTCATTGAAAGGTTAGGTCCTGATGCCTGGATAATATCAAATGCTCCAAAATGGCACACCTATTTAGTGCCCTGCGTTTTACCAGGGCCCATAGTAGTAGATGCTCTACAAAGGGAATAGGGTTCCATTTAGAACCTTTTCACCATCTGCACTTAGTGGCTAACGATGACGAATTAAGTTCTGACCTTGTCCTCGCAAGCGTCTCCTCATTACTGAGAGAGGGTCTGCTTTTGCAGAGGAGCTTAATTATACACACACACACACACACACTCGCAGCATGCACACACACACACACACTCTACCACTCAAACATAGACCTCAGAGTATGTGGAGCTGAGTTGGAGCAGTCGTGAAATCACTCTCATCGCTCATGTGATCCTTGCCCTCCGCTCCACATCCTTTTCCAACCCCGAATTCGCTACATATTAATTAAAATGACAGTTTAACCAAACCAATCTGTTTTTTTTGTGACTACCTGTACCTACCAGTTGGTTTTTGAACTATTGAAACTAACCAAATGATTTGAATTAAAAACTATTTTAATAAACATGAAAAGGTGAATGTAGAAGAAGCACTCATCGCTTTAAGGAATTATTTAGTCTATATTATTTCATAATTCAAGGCTATAGGCCTACACAAAGAGATACATGTGTAAGCATTTGGGAGACGACACTAAGCTGGTAGGACATAGATTCCGCAATTACGGTGTTACAATTATACTTTAGGCTGTGACTTACTTAGAATAAATACAAATTAAACGAAAAAATGCCTTATTACGCTTAACACCATTGACATACATTTTTAGATCACGAGTTTGGCCAGAGTCTGTGGCTTCGGGCTCATGTGATGGTGCCTGGAAAACATATATATAATATATGCTCTGCTCCCTGAAGATCAAGTCTTTCCTGAGTTAAATGGATACTTCAGAGTACCATTCGAAATGTTCTCAAATGAGAACGATGTTTTTTGCAGTGCGTGTCGGTCTTCGCATCCCAGGTTGACATAATTTCGAGCTGCAGACTAGTAATTAGTATCTAAGATTTGCTCTTATTCTGTCGGACGAATAGTCTCAGAGTTTAACCATGTCCGCCGGTGCCAGTGCTCCACGTGGTATGGTTTAGGAATTCAGCAACCATTGTAACCTTAGCGGACACTGAGTTTTTGTGGTCTGAAGAGGATTTCCTCAGGAGGGGTTTTATTCGTCACAGTAGAAAAGGGCTGTTCCATGACGTCAGATCATGCTTGCTCACGCGGGGCGGGCCAATGTTCTTAGTTCAACTTTAAAGGGAATACAATTCTCTCACATTAATGGTTTAACGTCATATTACATAATTTCACAAATAGTTTTAATCATTTAATCATTCATTTTATTACCAATAATAATAGATGCAACGAGTGTGTTTCATTTGGTGACCTCAGAGAGGACAGGAAACACACATAACTATATCTCTGAATGTGTACATTTCTCAATTATGGGGTTTGCATCTAATTATTGTATAAAATGAATGAGTAAAGATTAAACTATTTGTGAAATTATGTAATATGACGTTAAACCATTAATGTGAGAGAATTGTATTCCCTTTAAAGTTGAACTAAGACATTGGCCCCGCCCCCGTGAGCACAGACATGATCTGACGTCATGGAACAGCCCTTTTCTACTGTGACGAATAAAACCCCCTCCTGAGGAAATCCTCTTCAGACCACAAAAACCTCAGTGTCCGCTAAGGTTACAATGGTTGCTGAATTCCTAAACCATACCACGTGGAGCACTGGCTACACGGCTGGACATGGTTAAACTCTGAGACTATCGATCCCGACAGAATAAGAGCAAATCTTAGATACTAATTACTAGTCTGCAGCTCGAAATTATGTCAACCTGGGATGCGAAGACCGACAACTGCCAAAACATCGATTCTATGAGAACATTTCTGAATGGTACTCTGAAGTATCCATTTTAACCCAGGAAAGACTTGATCTTCAGGGAAGCAGAGCATATATATATATATGTTTTCCAGGCACCATCACATGAGCCCGAAGCCACAGACTCTGGCCAAACTCGTGGATCTAAAAATGTAGTCAATGGTGTTAAGCGTAATAAGGCATTTTTTCGTTTAATTTGTATTTAATTCTAAGTAAGTCACAGCCTAAAGTATAATTGTAACACCGTAATTGCGGAATCTATGTCCCTACCAGCTTAGTGTCGCTCTCCCAAATGCTTCACAATGTATCTCTTTTGTAGGCTATAGCCTTGAAATTATGAAATAATATAGACTAAATAATTCACTTAAAGCGATGAGTGCTTCTTACATTCACCTTTTCATGTTTATTAAAATAGTTTTAATTCAAATCATTTGGTTTAGTTTCAATAGTTCAAAACCAACTGGTAGGTACAGGTAGTCACAAAAAAACAGATTGGTTTTGGTTAAACTGTCATTTTAATTAATTGAGCGAATTCGGGGTTGGAAAGGATGTGGAGCGGAGGGCAAGGAACTCTCCATGAGCGATGAGAGTGATTTCCGACTGCTCAACTCAGCTCACATACTCTGGTGTGTGTTTGAGTGTGTGTGTGTGTGTGTGCATGTGCGAGTGTGTGTGTGTGTGTGTATAATTAAGCTCCTCTGCAAAGCAGACCCTCTCTCAGTAATGAGGAGACGCTTGCGAGGACAAGGTCAGAACTTAATTCGTCATCGTTAGCCACTAAGTGCAGATGGTGAAAAGGTTCTAAATGGAACCCTATTCCCTTTGTAGAGCACTACTCTATGGGCCCTGGTTAAAAGCAGGGCACTAAATAGGGTGCCATTTTGGATGCATTTGATATTATCAGGCATCAGGAGCTAACCTTTCAATGACTAGATCTCCTATATAACTCTCCCTAGTCCTACCACTAGTCTTATAGTCAGTAACCCTCCCTCCCTAGTCCTACCACTAGTATTATAGTCAGTAACCCTCCCTCCCTAGTCCTACCACTAGTATTATAGTCAGTAACCCTCCCTCTCTAGTCCTACCACTAGTATTA
>NW_019948182.1:0-17180 GCF_002910315.2 Salvelinus sp. IW2-2015
AAAGATGCTACGTTTTCACAATGTATAACCACGGATTTCAGCTCTAAATATGCACATTTCGAACAAACCATATATGTATGTGTAATATGATGTTATAGGACTGTCATCTGATGAAGTTTATGAAGGTTAGTGAAATAATTAATATCTTTTGCTGTTTTGTCGCTATCGCTACTGTTGCCTTGATCAATGTAGCTGTGTGGTTGGCTATTGTAGTAAGCTAATATAATGCTATATTGTGTTTTCGCTGTAAAACACTTAAAGAATCGGAAATATGGCTGGATTCACAAGATGTTTGTCTTTAATTTGCTGTACACATGTATTTTTCATAATGTTTTATGATGAGTATTTAGATATTTCAATTTGGTCTCTGTAATTGTTCTAGCTGCTTCGGTGCTATTTCGATTGTAGCTGCAATGTAAAACTATGAGTTATACCTCAAATATGCAAAAAAATTTAACAAAACATAGATTTATTGTATAACTTGTTATAAGACTTTCATCTGATGAAGTTGTTTCTTGGTTAGTTTGGTTGGTTCTTGGTTAGTTAGGTTGGTTTTGTGCAAGCTACCTGTGCTGTGAAAAATGTCTGTGCTTTTTTGTATTTGGTGGTGAGCTAACATAAATATACGTGGTGTTTTCGCTGTAAAACATTAAAAAAATCGGACATGTTGGCTGGATTCACAAGATGTGTATCTTTCATTTGCTGTATTGGACTTGTTAATGTATGAAAGTTAAATATTTCTAAAAAATATATTTTGAATTTCGCGCCCTGCACTTGGACGGGCTGTTGTTATATTGAGCCCGACAACGGCAGCCATAAAAGGTTAAAGTACAAAAGGGAAAATAAATAAACATAAATATGGGTTGTATTTACAATGGTGTTTGTTCTTCACTGGTTGCCCTTTTCTTGTGGCAACTGGTCACAAATCTTGCTGCTGTGATGGCACACTGTGGTATTTCACCCAGTAGATATGGGAGTTTATCTAATTTGGGTTTGATTTCAAGTTCTTTGTGTATCTGTGTAATCTGAGGAAAATATGTGTCTCTAATATGGTCATACATTGGGTCAGAAGGTTAGGAAGTGCAGTTTAGTTTCCACCTCATTTTGTGGACAGTGTTGCACATATCCTGTCTTCTCTTGAGAGCCAGGTCTGCCTACGGCGGCCTTTCTCAATAGCAAGGCTATGCTCACTGAGTCTGTACATAGTCAAAGCTTTCCTTAAGTTTGGGTCAGTAACAGTTGTCAGGTATTCTGCCACTGTGTACTCTCTGTTTAGGGCCAAATAGCATTCTAGTTTACTCTGTTTTTTGTTAATTCTTTCCAATGTGTCAAGTAATGATCTTTTTGTTTTCTAATGATTTGGTTGGGTCTAATTGTGTTGCTGTCCTGGGGCTCTGTGGGGTGTGTTTGTGTTTGTGAACAGAGCCCCAGGACCAGCTTGCTTAGAGGACTCTTCTCCAGGTTCATCTCTCTGTAGGTGATGGCTTTGTTATGGAAGGTTTGGGAATCGCTTCCTTTTAGGTTGTTGTAGAATTTAACAACTCTTTTCTGGATTTTGGTAATTAGTGGGTATCTACCTAATTCTGCTCTGCATGTATTATGTGGTGTTTTACGTTGTACACAGAGGATATTTTTTAAGAATGATGCGTGCAGTCTCAATTTGATGTTTGTTCCATTTTGTGAAATCTTGGTTGGTGAGCGGACCCCAGACCTCACAACCATAAAGGGCAATGGGTTCTATATCTGATTCAATTTTTTTTTTGCCAGATCCTAATTGGTATGTCAATTTCATGTTTCTTTTGATGGCATAGAAGGCCCTTCTTGCCTTGTCTCTCAGATCGTTCACAGCTTTGTGGAAGTTACCTGTGGCGCTGATGTTTAGGCCGAGGTATGTATAGTTGTTTTGTGTGCTCTAGGCAACGGTGAAATTGTATTGTGGTCCTGGCAACTGGACCTTTTATGGAACACCATTATTTTTGTGTTACTGAGATTTACTGTCAGGGCCCAGGTCTATCAGGGCCCAGGTCTGTCAGGGCCCAGGTCTATCAGGGTCCAGGTCTGACAGAATCTGTACAGAAGATCTAGGTGCTACTGTATGACCCTTCTTGGTTGGGGACAGAAGCACCAGATCATCAGCAAACAGTAGACATTTGACTTCAGATTCTAGTAGGGTGAGGACCCAGGCTGCAGACTGCTCTAGTTCCTCACCAATTCGTTGATAAATATGTTGAAGATGATGGGGCTTCAGCTGCATCCCTGTCTCTCTCTCTCTCTCTCTCTCTCTCTCTCTCTCTCTCTCTTTGTCTCTCTTTGTCTCTCTTTGTCTCTCGTTGTCTCTCGTTGTCTATCTCTCTCTTTGTCTCCTTTGTCTCTCGTTGTCTCTCGTTGTCTATCTCTCTCTTTGTCTCTCTTTGTCTCTCTATCTCTCTTTGTCTCTCTATCTCTCTCTCTCTCTCTCTTTGTTATCTCTATCTCTCTCTCTCTCTTCGTTATCTTCTATCTCTCTCTCTCTCTTTGTAATCTCTCTCTCTAACCTCCTCACTCTCTCTCCTCACTCACCTCACTCACTCTCTCTCTCTCTCTGACACACCTGTTGTTCTTGGCTCTTGATACCACCAGGTCTGCTCCTCTATATTCTGCAGTCCTTGTCTGCTTTCCTTCCAGGATTTTAACTCATTAGAGATTAGAAACAACTTTGCTACCAAGCTTCTTCCATCCTCGTGGACACACTATAAGTTGAACATTTCTTGCTTTAGTCACTTTAATACAACATTGAATTAAGGATCAATCAAACACTCAAGGAAGACAGGGCACTAACTAATGGACGGTTTGGAAGTTGGAGAATGTTTATCACATTGTTCATTTAATATAAGTTACATTTCCTGTTTGTAAGTGACATGTGAACTGATACAGAGACTGTCAAACAGAACAGTCATGAGACAATTTGACTCACCTTTCTCAACTAAAGATTGTTTCAGACGTTCTGTCTCTTTCTGTAGCTGGTCTCTCTCTTTGGTCAGGGTGTTGTATCTGGTCTGTAGCTGGTCTCTCTCTTTGGTCAGGGTGTTGTCGCTGGTATGTTGGTCTCTCTCTTTGGTCAGGGTGTTGTATCTGGTCTGTAGCTGGTCTCTCTCTGCAGTCAAGGTGTTGTATCTGGTCTGTAGCTGGTCTCTCTCTGCAGTCAGGTTGTTGTCGCTTGTCTGTAGCTGGTCCCTCTCTTTGGTCAGGGTGTTGGAGCTGGTCAACTGGTTTCTCTCTGTGAAATAATACGATCATTGAACAAGGTAACAGTGGAAAAGTTCATCAGACATGACCAGGGTTGGTGTCAGTTGCATTTCAGTTCCAGTCAATTCAGGAAATACACTGGAATTCCAATTGATTTCCAATTCTTGGAATTGAAATTTGGTGATCACTTTCTGAATGGAATTGACTGGAATGTAAATGTAATTGAAAGTTACACCACTGATGATGAAGAATGTTTGAGTGAGAACATATCAAACTCACGGTAGAGTAACAGSCCTGTGATCCCAGCCAGTAGGAGAACACACAGCAGCCCCAGACACACTGCAGCRGCTCCAGAGTATCTCTTCCAMCACTGACAAGACACTGAAGCACAAATTATTACCAGAAGAATTTGCTCTTTAACAGCGTTGTATTAGCGTCTGCTTTTGTGTCCATTTGCTGTTTGAATCACTGAGGGAAATAGACAAGCTTGACATGGGACAGAACACCAGAACTGAGTTCCAGCACCTCACATATTCTACTGCTTGACTTCCAGAACTTACAGAATATTGGCTTAAACATATTGCAGAGTTCAGGCACCCAAAATGACTGCCGGCACCTATTTCAATCACAATCAAATCTCATTTGTCATTTGCTTCGTAAACAACAGGTGTATGCTAATAGTGAAATGCTGATTTACGGGTCCTTTTCCAACAATGCAGAGTTAAAGATACAACGTTTAAAATAGCGACACAAGAAATAAATGCACAGTGAAAAAACAAAGAAGAATAACAAGTCTAAATAACATGGCTACAGTGCATTTGGAAAGTTATCAGACCTCTTGACTTTTTCTACATTTTGTTACGCCTTATTCTGAAATGGATTCAATAGTTTTTTTCCCTCATCCATAAAAATTGTCTTCATCAATCTACACACAGAGCCTTTTCTGTACAATGTTCACTATTCGAGCAACAGCCCAACTCTTATGCTAGCGAACGGGTCAAGATTTCCTTTCTGACTGGCTTCCTCCGTGCAGCTCGGCCGGGCCCGTCTCTCTCCAGAGGAGAGGCAGCGGTGAATCAGGACTAGGAGCTGCCTATACGGTGGCCCGGTTGGTCACTTTGTCTCCACTTGTTCCCTGCGTCCAGTAAAAGTGGTGGCTTGGCAGTAGTGGGGGATATACTGTTGAGCCAAATCGCCTGCCCATCTCCCCCCAGACCCCCCAGACCTCAGACCCCCCAGACCCCTCAGACCCCAGACCCCTGCTTGACGGCGCCCTCGTGTGGCAGAGCCTGGCTTTTCATCTGCCTGCTCTTATCGACTCAGGCGCCGACGAGAGTTTCCTGGACCCTGGTGTCGTTACCCAGTTGGGCCTGGACATTGTTCCACTCGATAACATAATATATATACTGACCTGTTAATATATAAATGTTATATATATAAATGTATAACATAATATATTTATATATATATATAAATTAAAAACTGTAATGTTTTGATTCAATAAGTATTCAACCACTTCACCCACAAAAAGCTCAGGAGTTATTTGCTTAATAACAAATTACATTATAAGTTGCAATGAATCACTCTGTGTAAGTTTTAGTGTTTAACCCTCTAGAGTCTAAGCCCTGTCTAAACTGGGAGAGGGTCTGAGCCAACATATGGAATTGTATTAAGAATCCAAGGATTATTTAACTATTTCATTTAGAACTTTAAGACCCATTAAAGTATAAAAAAATATGTGAAAAAAATGATTGCATGAAGCATTGAATTTGGCATTTCCGCTATTAGCCAATAGAAACACATTGAATAACAGATCGTCATTACTGCTATTAGCCAATAGAAACACATTGAATAACAGATAGTCATTACTGCTATTAGCCAATAGAAACACATTGAACAACAGTAATCATTACTGATATTAGCCAATAGCAACACATTGAATAACAGATAGTCATTACTGCTATTAGCCAATAGAAACACATTGAACAACAGATAGTCATTACTGCTATTAGCCAATAGAAACACATTGAATAACAGATAGTCATTACTGCTATTAGCCAATAGAAACACATGGACAACAGATAGTCATTACTGCTATTAGCCAATAGAAACACATTGAATAACAGATTCACCTCATGGAATAACAGATAGTCATTACTGCTATTAGCCAATAGAAACACATTGAATAACAGATTCACAAAAAATGTGGCAAAGCAATTCACTTTATGTACTGAATACAGAGGGGAAATCCAACACAAACACATTACTGAGTACTTCTCTCAATATGTTAGATCATAGTGGTGGCTGCATCATGTTATCGTTATGCTTGTAATTGTTAAGGACTGGTAGTTTTTTCAGGATAAAATAATCATAGAATTGAGCTAAGCACAGGAAAAAATCCTAGAAGAAAACCTGGTTCATCTGCTTTCCACCAGACAACCTACAACACAAATCTACACTGGAGTTTGCAGAGTTACAGTTGTGATTTAAATCTGCTTGAACGTCTATGGTAAGACTTCAAAATGGTTGCCAAGCAATGATCAAACACAATTTGACAGACTTGAAGAATTTTGAAAAGAATAATGGACAAATATTGTACAATCCAGGTGTACAAAGCTCTTAGAGACTTACCCAGAGACTCACCGCTGTAATCGCTGCCAAAGGTGATTTAACATGTATTGACTAGGGGGTGAATATTTATGTAAATGAGAAATGTCTGTTTTATGTGTGTCGTGTGGCACTGTCGTGTGTGTGTGTGTGTGTCAGTGTCAGTATGTGTGAGTCTGTTTGTAGATCCAGTGTGTGTCAGTAGTGTAGGAAATTGTAGTGCAAAAAGTTGTGTGTGTGTGTGTGTGTGTGTGTGTGTGTGTGTGTGTGTGTGTGTGTGTGTGTGTGTGTGTGTGTGTGTGTGTGTGTGTGTGTGTGTGTGTGTGTGTGTGTGTGTGTGTGTGTTGTGTGTGTGTGTGTGTGTGTGTGTGTGTGTGTGTGTGTGTGTGTGTGGTGTGTGTGTGTGTGTGTTTGTGTGTCAGCGTCAAGCACTACACAGGTAAACTGTTACCTGAATGTTGATCACCCTCCATCCTTCTTGCGGGGCATGTGGGTCTTTGTGTTGTATATATCATCAAATATCCATGGAATTTATTTAATTAGGTTCTTCGTCCTTCAAATCGTAACTTCTATCTTGTATCTTCTACTGTAATTTCTACTGTTGTAATTTACTGTTGTATCTTCTACTGTTGTATCTTCTACTGTGTAACTTCTACTGTGTAACTTCTACGTTGTAATTCTACTGCTGTAACTTTACTGTTGTATCTTCTACTGTTGTAACTTCTAGTGTAACTCTGCCATTGTAACTTCTACTGTTGTATCTTCTACTGTTGTACTTCTACTGTGTAATTATACTGTTTGTATTTCTACTGTTGTATCTACTGCTGTAACTTCTACTGCTGTAACTTCTACTGTTGTAACTTCTACTGCTGTAACTATACTGTGTATCTTCTACTGTCGTAACTTCTACTGCTGTAACGTCTACTGTTGTAACTTCTACTGTTAACGTCTACTGTTGTATCTTCTACTGTTGTAACTTCAACTGTTGTACTTCTACTGTAACGTCTACTGTTGTAACTTCTACTGTTGTATCTTCTACTTTGTAACTTCTACTGTTGTAACTTCCTATGCTGTACTACTACTGTTGTAATTTCTACTCTAACTTCTACTGTTGTAACTTCTACTTTGGTGTAATGTCTGCTGTATCTCAGTTGTAGGTTTGTGTCTGTTCGCTGCACAGCTGGAGCTCTGTGTGATCTGTCTAATGTCAGAGACAGTTTTAACTGTCAACCTCATTAAAGGAGAAACTGTCTAACCAATAGTACGACACTAACCACCACCATGTGACCACAGACTTATTTTCTGAAAACCATGTTTGTTTAAAACAGTGTAGATTAGTTTGTATATTTAGTTTATACTAGTTTAGTATACTACAGTGTAGATTAGTTTGTATATTTAGTTTATACTAGTTTAGTTTACTACAGTGTAGATTAGTTTGTATATTTAGTTCATATTATTTTAGTTTACTACAGTGTAGATTAGTTTGTATATTTAGTTCATATTAGTTTAGTTTACCACAGTGTAGATTAGTTTGTATATTTAGTTTATATTAGTTTAGTTTAGCACAGTGTATATACATTTTAACATGTGATTAAAGCATTGAAGTGACAATATATTCACATGGAGTAAAATGGGACCCTGTGAATTCACACACACATCGCAGAGGATGACTGTAGTTTTGAGAGGTTACGTATCACTAGTAATCAAAGCTTGATGATGAAGAGTTAATTAATATCTTTGTAGTGTTGTGGCAAGAACTAAAACGTGCACCTCTTGGGGTTCCCAGGACCAAGTTTGGGAAATTCTGCATTACATCTTGCACTCTGTGGTCGACCATCAATGACCATGTAGAGTTTTATCATTCTATACTGTCTCCTGTGTGACATGGACACCAGAGAGAATAGTTATAAAGAGATGTCTCTATCTTCCTCAGAGAGGGCCTGAGGTCTATATTTACTGTATCCTGTGTGACATTGACACCAGAGAGAATAGTTATAAAGAGATGTCTCTATCTTCCTCAGAGAGGGCCTGAGGTCTATATGTACTGTCTCCTGTGTGACATTGACACCAGAGATAATAGTCATTCAGAGATGTCTCTGTCTTCCTCAGAGAGGGCCTAAGGTCTACATTTACTGTCTCCTGTGTGACATTGACACCAGAGAGAATAGTTATTCAGAGATGTCTCTATCTTCCTCAGAGAGGGCCTGAGGTCTATATGTACTGTCTCCTGTGTGACATGGACACCAGAGATAATAGTACAGAGACGTTCATTCACACTTCTCTTTTCCTCTTCTGTGGATGGGAGGAGGGGGGAGGACTAAATGTGTAAGGTACTAAAGTAATACTGCAAAAAAATGTGGCAATTCACTTTATGTACTGAATACATGGGGGCAAATCCAACACAACACATTACTGAGTACTTCTCTCAATATTTTCAATCATAGTGGTGGCTGCATCATGTTATCGTTATGCTTGTAATTGTTAAGGACTGGGGAGTTTTTCAGGATAAAAAATAATCATAGAATTGAGCTAAGCACAGGAAWAATCCTAGAAGAAAACCTGGTTCAGTCTGCTTTCCACCAGACAACCTACAACACAAATCTACACTGGAGTTTGCAGAGTTACAGTTGTGATTTAAATCTGCTTGAACGTCTATGGTAAGACTTCAAAATGGTTGCCAAGCAATGATCAACAACCAATTTGACAGAGCTTGAAGAATTTTGAAAAGAATAATTAGAAAATATTGTACAATCCAGGTGTACAAGCTCTTAGAGACTTACCCAGAGACTCACCGCTGTACATGGCTCTTAGAGACTTACCCAGAGACTCACAGCTGTAATCGCTGCCAAAGGTGATTCTAACATGTATTGACTCAGGGTGTTGAATATTTATGTAATGAGAATGGTCTGTATTTATGTGTGGTTCGGTGTGTGTGTGTGTGTGTGTGTGTATGTGGTGTCAGGATGTGTGTGTGTCAGGGTGTAAGTGTGTGTCAGTGTCTAGCACTACACCAGGTTAAACTGTTACTGGATGTTGATCACACTCCAACCTTCTTGCAGGGCATGCTGGGTCTTTCGTTGTTGTATATTTGATCATTAATATCCATGGTCTCTATTGTATTTATTTTTATCGATTTTTTCGCCTCTAAATCCATCGCTGTTTTCATAGATTTCTCTGACATCTTTACACACGTGTTGAACGCAGTAACTTTCTACTGTTGTAACTTCTACTGTTGTAACTTCTACTGTTGTAACTAACTTCTACTGTGTAACTTCTACTGTGTAATGTCTGCTGTTATCTCAGTTGGTAGGTTTGTGTCTGTTTCGCTGCACAGCTGGAGCCTCTGTTGACTCAGTCTAATGGCAGAGACAGTTTTTAACTGTCAACCTCATTAAGGGGAAACTGTCTAACACAATAGGACGACACTAACCACCACCACGTGACTCAGACTTATTTTCTGAGAACCATGTTTGTTTCTCACTGTATATTAGTTGTATATTTAGTTTATATTAGTTTAGTTTACTCACAGTGTAGATTAGTTTTATATTTAGTTTATATTAGTTTAGTTTACCACAGTGTAGATAGTTTGAATATTAGTTTATATTAGTGTCACGTCTGACATTTATTTCATTTGTTTTGTCTTTTTTATTATGGTCAGGGCTGAGTTGGGGTTGGGCAGTCTATGTTTATATTTCTATGTTTTCATATTTCTGTGTTTGGCCTGATTGGTTCTCATCAGAGGCAGGTGTTTGTGTTGTTCTCTGATTGGGAACCAATTTAGGTAGCCTGTTTTGTGTTGGGTTTTGTGGGTGGTTGTCTTCAGTCTTCGTGTGTCTTGCACCAGACAGAACTGTTTCGTTTTTTCACATTTGTTGTTTTTTTTGTATTTTGAAGTGTTCACTTTTATTACATAAGGATGAACAATTACCACGCGGCACATTGGTCCTCCGATCCTTCTAACTTCTCCTCCTCCTCGACGAGGAGAAGACGAAAGCCGTTACAGAACCACCCACCAAAACCGGACACAAGCACAGGACTCCTGGACATGGGAAGGAAGTTCTGGACGTAAGGGACCCTGGGTTCAAGCGTGAGAATATCGTGCCGCTCGTGAAGACTGGAGGCAGCCAAAACCGAGAGGCGATGGTATGGGAGGCAGCACGGAAGCGCGGCTGGAAGCCAGAGAGGCAGCCCAAATTTATTGGGGGCACACGGGGAGTGTGGTGAGTCCAGTAGGAGACCTCGCCAACCCCCTGTGCTTACCGTGGAGGAGAGGGCGTCTCTGGTCAGGCATCCTGTTATGCGGTGGAGGCACGGTGTCCCCAGTACCGTGCTTAGCCCGGTGCGGTACATTCCAGCTCCACGTATCGGCTGGGCTAGGTTGGGCATCGAGCAAGGTGCCATGAAGCCGGCTCAACGCATCTGGTCTCCAGTGCGTCTCCCTCTGGGCCGGTGGTAACATGGCCAGCCTTAACGCATGGTGTCCCGGTTCGCCAGCAACAGCCCATGCGGGCGAATTCCACCTCGCCGGCACTGGCATGGCTACGGGGAGCATTCAACCAGGTAAGGTTGGGCAGGCTCAGTGCTCGAGACCTCCTGTGCGCCTTCACGGTCCGGTCTATCCGGTGCCACCTCTCGCACCAGCCCAGTACCACCAGTGCCAACGACACGCACCGGCTTCCTGTGCGTCTCCAGAGTCCAGTACGCCCTGTCCCCCTCCCCGCACTTGCCCAGTGGTGCGTGTCCCCAGTCCGGTACCACCAGTTCCGGCACCACGCACCAAGACTACTGTGCGTCTCCAGGGTCCAGTACGCCCTGTTCCTGCTCCCGCCGATCCCCAGAGGTGCGTGTCCCCAGCCGGTACCACCAGTTCCGGCACGCACGACCAGGCCTACTGTGCGCCTCAGCAGGCCAGAGCTGCCCGTCTGTCCAGCGCCGCCTGAGCTGCCCGTGTCCTGCGCCGCCTGAGTTGCCCGTCGGTCCAGCCCGCCTGAAGTTGCCCCGTCTGTCCCAGCGCCGCCTGAGCTCCCGTCTGCCCAGCGCCATCTGAGCTGCCCGTCTGCCCAGCGCCATCTGAGGCCGCCCGTCTGTCCTGAGCCGTCAGAGCCGCCCGCTGTCCTGAGCCGTCAAGAGCCGCCGTCCTGTCCTGAGCCGTCAGAGCCGCCCGCCAGTCAGGAGCTGCCAGAGCGCCAGCATTCAGGAGCTGCCAAGCCGCCCCCAGTCAGGAGTTGCCAGGCCGCCCGCCAGTCAGGAGCTGAGACCCCCCAGTCAGTGAGCTCCAGAGCCGCCCCAGTCAGGAGCTGCCCCTCAGTCCAGAGTGAGTTGCTCCTCAGTCCGGCTGCCGTCGGGCTCCTCGTTGGCTTTTAGTTTTGTTTCCCACAGTTAGATTCGTTTTATATTTAGTTGATATTAGTTTAGTTTAACCAAAGCCGTATATTAGTTGTATATTTTACACCTTATATTAGTTTAGTTTTTGTGCTTCATACCTTAAGTAGTTTAACACATTTCAATCTTGCATGCCATCGATGGCACATGATAGTTATATTTTCATCTAATGCGTCTCAAGTGCGAGGAGAGTTGTCAGAGAGAGTGCAGACATACAGTTTAACACGTATAGTCTCAGCAGTTTTTCAGTGCTGATGTAAATCACACACATTTGAAACTCCAGGCGGTCCACTTCCTGTACAGCTTTAAGCGTGGGTTTAACTGAGATCCTGTGTGAGTTGACACCAGCACGAGGCAGGAATGAACAGTAGAGAAGCTCAATGCAGAGATGGGTGAACAAAGAATAACTGCTGTCTCCTGTGTGACATGGACACCAGAGATGAAAGTATTAAGATGTCTCTATCTTTCTAGAGAGGGCCTATTGGTCTACATTTACTGTCTCCTGTGTTGACTGACACCAGAGATAACCTAGTTTATCAGAAGACTGTCTGCTGATCTTCTCAGAGAGGGCTTAAGGTCTACATTTACTGTCTCCTGTGTGACATGGACACCAGAGATATAGTTTAGTTCCAGAGATGTCTCTATCTTCTTCTCAGAGAGGGCCTACGGTCCCTAACTTTACTGTCTCCTGTGTGACATGGACACCAGATAATGTTATTCAGAGATGTCTCTATCTTTCTCAGAGAGGGCCTTAAGGTCTACAGGGCCTGAGATCCACATGTAATGTCAACCTCCAATTTCCCTCTTGAGGGAGGGGGGCTAAATGTCTAAGATTCACACAAAAAAAAACTGTCTCTCTCTCTCTTCTCTCTCATCTCTCCTCTCTCTCTCTCCTTTCTATGCCCATACTTTTCATTCTGTATCGGTCTCACTGTGTCTCTCTCTCTCCTCCATCTTTCTTGAACAGAGAAAGGATCAAGGAATGAGTTCCTGTTCTAATAGCGTTTTCGTGGCTCGGACTGGACACCAGTCTACTGTGTGTAGGATAGAAACCAATGCTATTCATGTTACTAAATATGGAATATAATTTCAAAATGACATAGCCTAGTGGGCTTCTTGCACAGTATGATCTGTAAGTACCATGTAACATACTGTATCTACCATGTAACAATACAGTATCCTACTATGTTAACATACTGTTCTTACCATGTAACATATGTATCTCTTCCATGTAACATACAGTATCTATCTATGTAACATACTGTATCCTACCAATGTAGCATACTTGTATCTACCACTGTAACATACTGTATGCTACCAATATACTCCATTATAATACTGAATCAGAATGTTCAGGACTCCAATACCTGAATCAGACTGTTCAGGACTCCAAATACCTGACATCAAGAACTGTCCAGGAACTACAATCTGAATCCGATTGTCCAGGCCTCCATTATATACCTGAAATCAGTAACTGTCAAGGACTCCATTATATACCTGAATCAGACTGTCCAGGAATCCAATACCTGAATCAGACTGGTCCCAGGACTCCAATACCTTGAATCAGACTGTCCAGGACTCATTATATACCTGAATCACGACTGTCCAGGACTCCAATACCTGAAATCAGTACTGTCCAGGACTCCAATATATACCTGAAATCAGACTGTCCAGGACTCCATTAATATAACCTGAATCAGACTGTCCAGGACTCCAATACCTGAATGCAGACTGTCAGGATTTCCAATACCCTGATCAGTACTGTCAGGACTCCAATACCTGAATCAGACTGTAAACTGAAAGGTACCACTAGCCTAGTGGCTAGAGACGTTGGGCCAGTAACCGAAAGGTAACCACTAGCCTAGTGGCTAGAGAGTTGGGCCAGTAACGAAAAGTAACCACAGCCTAGTGGCTAGAGAGTTGGGCCACGTAACGCCGAAAGGTAACCACTAGCCTAGTGGCTAGAGAGTTGGGCCCATAACCGAAAGGTAACCACTAGCCTAGTGGCTAGAGAGTTTGGGCCAGTAACTGAAAGGTAACCATCTAGTGGCTAGAGGTTGGGCCAGTAACCGAAAAGGTAACCACTAGCCTAGTTGGCTAGAGAGTTGGGCCAGTAACCCGAAAGGTAACCACTAGCCTAGTGGCTTAGAGAGTTGGGCCACCCGTAACACCGCAAGGTAACCACTAGCATAGTGGCTAGAGAGTTGGGCCAGTAACCCGAAAGTAACCACTAAACCTAGTGGCTAGAGAGTTTGGGCCAGTAACCGAAAGGACCACTAGCCAGTGGCTAGAGAGTTGGCCATAACCGAAAGGTAACCACATAGCCTAGTGGTAGTGAGAGTTGGGCCAGTTAACTGAAAGGTAAACCCCTAGCTAGTGGCTGAGAGTTGGCCAGTACACTGAAAGGTAACCAACTAGGCTAGTGCTAGAGAAGTTGGGCCAGTAACCAAAGGTAACCACTAGCCTAGTGGCTAAAAGAGAGTTGGGCCCAGTACCGAAAAGGTAACCACTAGCCCAGTGGCTAGAGAGTTGGGCCAGGTAACCGAAAGGGTAACACTAGGCCTAGTGGCTAGAGAGTTGGGCCAGTACCGAAAGGTAACCACTAACCTAGTGGGCTAGGAGTTGGCGCAGTAACCGAAAGGTAACCTACTAGCCTAGTGGCTAGAGCACGTTTGGCCAAGTAACCGAAAAGGTAACCACTAGCCTAGTGGCTAGAGAGTTGGGCCAGTAACTTGAAAAGGTAACCACTAGCTCTAGTGGCTAGAGAGTTTGGCCAGTAACCCGAAAGGTAACACTACCTAGTGGCTAGAGAGTTGGGCCAGTAACCGAAAGGTAAACCACTAGCCTAGTGGCTAGCGAGTTGGGCCAGTAACCGAAAGGTAACCACTAGCCTAAGTGGCTACGCCAGAGATTGGGCCAGTAAAACCGAAAGTAACCACTAGCCTAGTGGCTAGAGGTTTGGGCCAGTAACCCGAAAGGTAACCACTAACTAGTGGCTAGAGAAGTTGGGCTCCCATAAAACCGAAAGGTTAAAAATCTGTCATTCTGCCCTTTATTAATTAATAAGGCAGTTAACCCACTGTTCCTAGGCAGTCATTGTAAATAAGAAATATGTTCTTAACTGACTGGCCTTAGTTAAAATTAATAGGTTAATTAAAATTTTAATGTCCAGTGATCTTTAAGTCATTCAGATAAACCGTCTCATTACAACGCTGACATCTTTAACACATTACAAAACATAACTTCTCGTGTTCCCTTGTTGTAGGTGTTTCCGTTTGTCTGTTCCCTTGTTTGTAATGTTTGTCTTTTCCATGTTCCCTTGGTTGTGGTTTGTCTGTTCCCTGTTCCCCTTGTTGTGGTTTGTCTGTTCCCGTGTTCCCATTGTTTGTAGGTTTGTCTGTTCCCTGTTCCCTGTTGTAGTGTTTGTCTGTTCCTGTTACCTTGTTGTAGGTTGTAGGTTTTCTGTTTCTCTGTTACCCTTGTTTTGTAGGTTTTTGTCTGTTCCCATGGGTTCCCTTGTTGTAGGTTTGTCTGTTCCCTGTTACCTTGTTTGTAGGTTTGTCTGTTCCCGTTCCCTTGTTGTAGGTTTGTCTGTCCATGATCCTTGTTTGTAGGTTTTGTCTGTTCCATGATCCGCTTGTTGTCGGTGTGTCCTGGTTCCAATGATCCCTTGTTGTTAGGTTTGTCTGTTCCATGATCCCTTGTTTGTAGGTTTGTCTGTTACCCTTGTTGTAGGTTGGGTCTGTTACCTGTTGTACGGTTTGTCTGTTCCTGGTTTACCTGTTATGTTTGTCTGTTCCCTGTTCCCTTGTTGTAGGTGTTTTCTGTGTCTGAATCCCTTGTTTGTAGGTTGTCTGTTCCGTTCCCTTGTTGTAGGTGTTTCTGTTTGTCTGATCCCTTGTGTAGGTTTGTCTTGTTCCCTGTTCCCTTGGTTGTAGGTTGTCTGTTCCCTGTTACCTTGTTGTATGTTTGTCTGTTCCCTGCTCCGCTTGTTGTAGGTGTTTCTGTTGTCTGTTACCTTGTTGTAGGTGTTTTCTGTTGTCTGATCCCTTGTATGTAGGGTTTGTCTGTTCCCTGTTACCTTGTTGTAGGTTTGTCTGTTCCCTGTTAGCCTTGTTGTAATGTTTTTGTCTGTTCCCTGCTCCCTTGTTGTAGGTTGTTTCTGTTGTCTGTTCGCCTTGTTGGTAGGTTTTGTCTGTTCCTGTTACCTTGTTGTTGGTTTTGTCTGTTTTCTCTGTTACCTTGTTTTGTAGGTGTTTTCCGTTGTCTGATCCCTTGTGTAGGTGTTTCGTTGTCGTGATCGCCTTGTTGTAGGTTTTGTCTTTGTTGTCTGATCCTTGTTGTGAAGGTTTTGTCTGTTCTCTGTTACCTTGTTGTAAGGTGTTTCTGTTGTCTGTTACCTTGTTGTAGGTTTTGGTCTGTTCCTGTTAACTGTTGTAGGGTTGTTTCTGGTTGTCTGTTAGCCTAGTTGTAAAGGTTTGTCTGTTCCTGTTACCTTGTTGTAGGTGTTTCTGTTTTGTCTGTTACGTTGTTGTAGGTTTGTCTGTTCCCTGTTTACTGTTGTAGGTGTTTCGTGTCTGATCCTTTGTTGTATGTTTGGTCTGTTCTCCTGTTACCCTTGTTGTAGGTTTGTCTGTTCCTGTACTTGTTGTAGGTTTGTCTGTTTCTCTGTTACCTTGTGTAGGTTTGTCTGTTCCCTGGTTACCTGTTGTAGGTTTGTTTCTTGTCCATGATCCCTTGTTTAGGTTTGTCTGTTCATGATCCCTTGTTTTGTAAGGTTTGCTGTTCGCCTATTTCCTGTTGTAGGTTTGTCAATTCCCTGTCTGGGTTAATAAATTATAATGCTGTGGTCAAGAAATTGGGTCTCTGTTTAGGTTATAATGCTGTGTCGTGAAATTGGGTCTCTGTTTAGAGGTTATAATGCTGTGTCGTGAAATTGGGGTTCTGTTTTAAGGTTATATGCTGTGTAAGAATTTGGGTCCTCTGTTTTAGGTTATAATGCTGTGTCGTGAAATTGGGTCTCTGTTTAGGTTATAAATGCTGTGTCGTGAAAATTGGGTCTCTGTTTAGGTTTAAGTTAATTTGCTCTTGTGTTCATTAGCATTGAAAAGATGTCTGTGTCTTGACACCTGATGGGAAAGAAGACTGCTATTTCCACTTTCTCTCTCTCTCTCTTCCTCTCCCTCTCTACCTGTCTCTATGCTCTCTGCCAGCTCTGTACCTCTCTCTCCCTCTCCTCTCCTCCCTCTCTCTTGCCTCTAGCCAGCTCTGTACCCTCTTCTACTCCTCTCCGCTCTCTAACTCTCTCTGTGCTCTCTGTCAGCTCTGTACCTCTCCTCTCTTCCCTCCTCTCCTCATCTACCGTCTCTCTATGCTCTTGCAGCTTGTACCTCTCTCTCTCTTCCCTCCTCTCCCTCTCTACCTCTGCTCTATGCTCCTCTGCTCAGCTCTGTACCTCTCTCTCTCTCCTCTCCCTCTCTCCCTCTCCCTCTCTACCTCTCTCTATGCTGCTCTGTCAGCTCTGTACATCTCCTCTGTACTGCCTCTCTCTTGTACCTCTCTCTCTCTCTCTCTCTCTCCTCTCAACCTCTGTTCTCCCTTACTCGAGGTCTTCCGTCTCTTTTGTGTGGCTTGCTCTCTCTCCTCTTTCTCCCCCGTTTCTCTCTTTTCTCCCCCATCTCTCTCTTTATCGATGCCCTTCTCTCTCTCTCTCTCATCTCTCTCTCTCTTATCCCTCGATGCCCTTGGCTTCTCTCTCTCTCTCTCTCTCTCTTCTCTCTCTCTTCTCTTTCTCGATGCCCTTTCTCTCTCTCTTTCCCCATCTCTCTCTTTCTCCCCATCTCTTCTCTTTCCCCCAATCTCTCTCCTTCCTTCTCTGTTTTTGCTAGCTCTTCCTCTTTAATCTCTCTATGCCCCCTCGCCTTTTTTTAAATGCCGCCTTTTTATAGTTATTGTCAACTACAGAA
>NW_019948183.1:0-17172 GCF_002910315.2 Salvelinus sp. IW2-2015
TACTAACCCCTCCAAATCTATGTGAGTACTACCGCCGTGGGCATGCCTAACCGCCCGCCCTCCTGCTCTAAATTGCCCATTGATTCGGCGTGCCATGGGCTGGCACACAGTCCATGGAGAGGAGCATTTGGGCTCTCAGCCATACCCTGTGCCCATATGTTGCTGGGATGGGCTCCAATGTTGCCATCACCACAAACCAGAACAAGAYGACCTTTGTTTGTTGTGTTTAGCAGCAAAATTTCACCACTGACTCGCAACTCAAAAGCAGAGAAAGATAAATTCTCAGTCAGTAGGCTCGATCCCGGGTCTGTACAAGCGCTATTAWAGCATTACTGGGGGAACAGAAATGCAAGGGACACAAGTCTCCGAAGGTAAACAAACAGACCCACACACACGCACAACATCCATCTGTGTGACATACCTTGGCATGTGGGGGGAAATGTGTCGTAACACATCAATAACACAAGATTGCCAGTTCACATGAACAGCCCAAATGCAAAATGCATTTCCATAAGCTCCTTTATGGTGGTCGTTGTCCTCCTCACAGAGACTTGATCAAAAAGCCAACGTGTAAGTCGCTCACTGTAGAGGAGCAGCTGTTACAGGAGGACTCATTTCTTTGATAGGATCTGCACAATGGCTTTTGTCAGTGAAATTGCCGGAACAAACATATCAATGCACAAAGGTCACACTTGAAAACATTTGCTTGTCATTCAATCTTAGACAATGTGGGCTGCACAAGCCTCATAAGGTCTCACCATCAGGAATCACAGGGAGAGAGAGAGACCACCACACATAGCCCCTACAGAGAAAAGTGGCTGTGCTGTAGGCAACASTAAGACTGGTGTTAAAAATCTTAAACAAAACACTTGCCCTTTGGGAATAGGTGTAAGTTAGTGAGGGGTGGGTGTGAGAGGAGGGAGTGAAGGACAAATAATACCCTCTCAGCAGCCTTAACACTTGGACAGAGTGGAGGGACTGAGGGGGGAGACTGATGTTCTCCAGCTTCACCCATTAGTGAAACTAACAAACACAATGGTGTTGTTGTTATTCTTTTGCCATAAGCAAAAAGAGCTCTGTGTGTGGGCAGTGTAGCAGGGAGGAGAAGTTTTGTTCCGTTCAGGGGTTTTCCTCCTATTTGCATGACTTGAGCAAATTAAATGACGCAATGTGGCTTTTTGTCACAACACAAAGTGAGATACCACCCAGCCGCATATGTCGATTCGTTGGGAGCGGTTTACATGAGAATACGGCGAATTCTACCGTGAACTCCACGTAGCCTATGAAGACTGTGTTAAAGATTTATCCATGCAGTTAAACATGACAATAATGAATAAATGGTCTATAACGGGCATCAGCGTAGGCTATGTACAGTAAACGCGCACATTCTGTGCAGGAACTGATTGGAAAGAATAAAAACATAATAACATGCKACATTGCTGCAAAATACATTCTAAGTGCGCTGACAAACATGCCACACGTGCGCATAACCGCGGTGTGGGATGCAAACAATAACTTAGTAGAATTGAACGATAGTCAACGGTGCTGACTCACTTGGACTGCGCTCGTGTGGTGTTATTTTGTAGCTCGGGGATGAACGTAAAAGGTTATAACATAACCATGGTAACATTGTAACGCTTTGGACACGCTCGAGATCAACAATCAGGAGGCTTATATCATTTCCCATGTTTAAACAACATAGTTGGCTGATAAATCATGTTA
The DNA here is from genome assembly GCF_002910315.2 of Salvelinus sp. IW2-2015. Classification (NCBI taxonomy): domain Eukaryota; kingdom Metazoa; phylum Chordata; class Actinopteri; order Salmoniformes; family Salmonidae; genus Salvelinus; species Salvelinus sp. IW2-2015. The sequence continues at coordinate 1,723 of NW_019948183.1, forward strand.
ATTTGTTTTTACAGTTTTATGGATTTTCTACATATTTAATGTGACTGATAAAGAAACCTCAAAAACAGCCTAGAGTAGCAGAACAACGCCAGAATGTGTAAGTAGGCTACGGTTGAATTTTCCCCTCACAGTCCCACCTCCCTCATATATCGTTAATTCTACTACTGTCAACAACAAGTCGAAATGACACACAACCGCAGTAAATACATTCCCCGGGGCGTTTGGCATTAGCTACAGACAGCTCTCACAATGAAAGAATGAAACGAGCCCACATACCCTGGCATCACGCCGGTGGACTATCTGATAAGCAGCACGCCTGGTTGGGCAGCATGACACACGAGGGTACAACCTGTGACAAACTTCCCCGCTGCTTGCACCGCTGTCCACTGACAGTTTTCGTTCCCTCTTCTTCAGTCGCTTGGGCATGCTCCCGTCGTAACATCTCCTTCTCCTCGGGCTTATTTCCCCCTTCTCGCCAAATTCGAATCCCCACATTCCCAAACGTTGACTGCAATAGCCAACACGAGTACAAATTTCAAATGCCTCATATTGAAAAAACGTTGGAACCAAAAGATATGAGAGAAATCACTGTTGAAAGCAACGGTGCAAACCTACAAAATACTCTATTCTCTATATTTATATATGCTGTATCACAGGTAAACGATTATATAATTTAGTTTAATAAAGGTATACGCATAAAGTAATCAGAATTAAATATTTGCTAAAGAAAAAATGTTATTTAAAATAATTAATGGTAGTGCTGGTTATGATGGCATACCCCAGAAATACAAATGTTTCTCTCGTAAAGAAAACAAAGCAAATAATAAGCAAACTCTGAGAATTTCAGTAAGCTTAATTTGTGTCCTTCCTTCTGATTTAAAATCCGTTTCAGCACAGTGCATTGGGTCAAAAAAGTAAGCAACAAAATTGTCTCTCACTAGATCTCAGAGCGCTCACATGTTTCCCCTTGCTCTTTCCTCCTTCTTTTTAACCAGCGCGCGAGAAGAGAGGCGAGCACAGTGACGTAAGACAGCACGAGTGCGCGCACTTGGCTGTACACTACTGTGGAACGGAACGATGAATACCAGACTGTCAGCACTGGACGGGCTGTCGTCAGTGATAGCCTACAGAAGAATTGAAGAGGTGAGATTGAGAAGTCAAGTGCACTTGAGAATACATTCTAGAAGTGATTCTTTCTAGGATTGTAAAGTCTATTAATATGTCGTTTCATGTGTATTCTGCATCCCCTATCTATAGCACTTACTTGATTATATATTTTGGAAATGTGATCTACATAATGGCAAGCATTAGCCAACACTAGGTTACATATCTTAATGTAAAAGTAAACACACCAATCCCCCACCAATTCTCTGAAACATTAACATACACTATTTGTATTTGTATTTATTATGGATCCCTCTTCCTGGGTCCAGCAAAATTAAGGCAGTTTATACAATAAAAAAAAAACATGACAATACATTCACAGATTTCACAACACACCGTGTGCCCTCAGGCCCTACTCCACCACTACCACATATCTACAGTACAAAATCCATGTGTACGTGTGTGTGTGTGTGTGTGTGTGTGTGTGTGTGTGTGTGGTGTGTGTGTTGTGTGTGTGTGTGTGTGTGTGTGTGTGGTGTGTGTGTGTGTGTGTGTGTGTGTGTGTGTGTGTGTGTGTGTGTGTGTGTGTGTGTGTGTGTGTGTGTGTATGCTTATGTCTGTGCCTATGTTTGTGTTACTTCACAGTCCCGCTGTTCCATAAGGTGTATTTTTATCTGTTTTCTAAGTCTAATTTTTTGCTTGCATTAATTACTTGATGTGAAATAGAGTTCCATGTAGTCATGGCTCTATGTAGTACTGTGCGCATCCCATAGTCTGTTCTGGACTCTGGACTGTGAAGAGACCTCTTGTGCATGTTTGTGGGTATGCATGGTGTCCGAGCTGTGCACCAGTAGTTCAAACAGACAGCTCGGTGCATTCAACTTGTCAATACCTCACATAAATTCAAATAGTGATGAAGTCAATCTCTCCTCCACTTTGAGCCAAGAGAGATTGACATGCATATTATTAATATTACCTCTCTGTGTACATCCAAGGGCCAGCCGTGCTGCCCTGTTCTGAACAATTGCAATTTTCCTAAGTCCCTTTTTGTGGCACCTGACCACACGACTGAACAGTAGTCCAGGTGCGACAAAACTAGACTGTAGGACCTGCCTTGTTGACAGTGCTGTCAAGAAGGTAGAGCAGCGCCTTATCATAGACATACTTCTCCCATCTTAGCTACTGTTGTAACAACATGTTCTGACCATGACAGTTTAAAATCCAGGTAACTCCAAGCAGTTTAGTCACCTCAACTTGCTCAATTTTCACATTATTTATTACAAGATTTAGCTGAGGTTTAAGGTTTAGTGAATGATTTGTCCCAAATACAATGCTTTAAGTTTTAGAAATATTTAGGACTAACTTATTCTTGCCACCCACTATGAAACTAACTGCAACTCTTTGTGGCAGGCCGGCGCAGTGCACGCTGACCAGGTTGCCAGGTGTACGGTGTTTCCTCCGACACATTGGTGCGGCTGGCTTCCGGTTGGATGGGCATTATGTCAAGAAGCAGTGCTGCTTGGTTGGGTTGTGTTTCAGAGACGCATGGCTCTCGACCTTTGCCTCTCCGCGAGTTGCAAGAGTGTAACAAGAGTGATAGACAACAATAATTTTTTTCACCTCTTCCACACTCACATTACGGAATTCAAAATGACAATGCTTGTCTTTCATAATTTGGTCAGATATACTTGGATGTGTAGTGCCAACGTTTGCCATCAGATTAAGTGGTTTGAGCCTAATTTTGTGGCCAAGGAAGCTGGCTGGCACAACTGGCCCCCAGCTGTGAAGCACTTGGAATTCGGAAGTGAGGTCACACCTGATTGAATATTGATACATTGGCGTATCAGTCAATATTTAAAGTAATTAGACTTGGCAGTATTACCCCAACATCAGCCGTTTGCTGCCTACCCTACGTCTGTAATTAAAGGTATTGCTGTTCCTCTGAAGACCACTGATAAGACAAAGCCAAACSCCGGACAAATCCTCTTTCATTCGCCTCTCTCTTCAGAGAGATTACACGATAGCAATCCGAAAGGCAAGGGGAATGTCCTGTGGCAATTACTACAAAAAAAKTGTGGAAACACACAGAGGAGCTGGAAATCACTTCCATTACCGCACCTGTTCTTCTTTGGGGGTCCGGCAGCCAGGCCGGCACTGACCAGAGCCCAATAGGCTGCGTATCTACAGGAATCTAGAGCGATCCAGAGGAATCCAGCCTGATTTGACTGTGGGGCAATTATGGAAATGACTCTGTGTTGCAATGACCCGAGCAGAGCCCCTGCCTGACAGATTTGACCTGAAGAATTACCCCCRGTCTTTCCTTCAATTCATTCTGAAGCTGTCCTCGCAGCATTCTTTTGTGTTACCCCACTGAACATTTTTGGAACCAAGTTTAGCCGTGGCTTACAGTGCAGTACAGTACACAGTAATAGAAAGTGGACTGGCTGGCTGAGACTGGGGGGGGGGCTGTTTGACGTGTTGTAGAAGAAGAAGCACCACAGCAGGTCTGAGAACAGCAGAATGACATCCAGACGCATTGTTGAACAGGGTGAAAACATGTGGGATGCAGCTGTGGGACATCGGGGCTACGTGTAGAGAGGCAGTAGAGAGAGAATCACAGGGTGGGGAGGGGAAGACAGACCACAGCTATGAGTTAACAATGTGTCCCAGAGTGGCAAGAGGCTTGGATCTACACATACAAACAGCCATGTTCAACTATCTTGTTATTTTGTTGTCGTGATGCCTCCCACCCTAATTCCTTTGACATCTTAGTATATCTATCTGAAGGCCTGCCGCCCTACCYTTTTATTTGGGCATTTTTATTGTTCAGAAATGTGGTGGGCACTCTCTTTGTTCGCAGGACTTTATCCTGCTAACTGTTCCAAATGTCCGAACTGAATTTGGTAAGAGGGCTTTTATGTACTCTGCGCCATCYGCTTGGAACGCCTTACAAAATACTTTTAAACAGGAAGAACTTGTCCTGATTGGTGTTTTTGGAGACTGATTCCCTGACCTGTCAATGTTTTTAATTAYCTGTTTTATGATTTTGTTATACTCTTGTGAATTCTATGTTTTTTTACGAGGTTACCTATAGTTTTTCATGTTGTCTGTCTGTAATTGTTTTATGACTTGGTGCAGCCTATCTTGGCCAGGACGCTCTTGAAAAAGAGATTTCTAATCTCAATGAGCCCTTCCTGGTTAAATAAATGTTAAATTAAATCAAATTTAAAAAATAAAGCTGTTTTAACTTACATTTTTTAGGTGAAACRATAAGCGTGAACAACTTGGGAATACCATAGTCAAGAAAACCCCAGTCTAATGCAGTTCGTATTGCTTGTGTTTTTATGTTTACATGAAATGGGAAAGATTCATTTGATTTAAGTTCAACATTCATTCATAAACAAAATATTGACCCATGAGAAAGCAGGGTCAGTTGGGAAATTCTCGTCCGCTTTGTCTCATTCCGCATGTGATCTGTGTGGTGTGTGTGTGTGTGGTGGTGGTGTGTGTATGCTTATGTCTGTGCCTATGTTTGTGTACTTCACAGTCCCGCTGTTCAATAGGTGTATTTTTATCTGTTTTCTAAGTCTAATTTTTTTGCTTGCATTAATTACTTGATGTGAATAGAGTTCCATGTAGTCATGGCTCTATGTAGTACTGTGCGCATCCCATAGTCTGTTCTGGACTCTGGGACTGTGAAGAGACTCTTGTGGCATGTCTTGTGGGGTATGCATGGGTGTCCGAGCTGTGCACCAGTAGTTAACCAGACAGCTCGGTGCATTCAACTTGTCAATACTCACATAAATTCAAATAGTGATGAAGTCAATCCTCCTCCACTTTGAGCCAAGAGGATTGACATGCATATTATTATATTACCTTCTGTGTACATCCAAGGGCCAGCCGTGCTGCCCTGTTCTGAACCAATTGCAATTTTCCTAAGTCCCTTTTTGTGGCACCTGACCAACGACTGAACAGTAGTCCAGGTGCGACAAAACTAGAGCTGTAGGACCTGCCTTGTTGACAGTGCTGTCAAGAAGGTAGAGCAGCGCCTTATCAAGACATACTTCTCCCATCTTAGCTACTGTTGTAACAACATGTTCTGACATGACAGTTTAAATCCAGGTAACTCAAGCAGTTTAGTCACCTCAACTTGCTCAATTTTCACATTTTATTACAAGATTTAGCTGAGGTTTAAGGTTAGTGAATGATTTGTCCAAATACAATGCTTTAAGTTTTAGAAATATTTAGGACTAACTTATTCCTTGCCACCCACTATGAACTAACTGCAACTCTTGTGGCAGGCCGGGCGCAGTGCACGCTGACCAGGTTGCAGGTGTACGGTGTTTCCTCCGAATTGGTGCGGCTGGCTTCCGGGTTGGATGGGCATTATTCAAGAAGCAGTGCTGCTTGGTTGGGTTTTGTTTCAGAGACGCATGGCTCTCGACGTCCTTGCCTCTCCGAGTTGCAAGAGTGTAACAAGAGTGATAGACACACATAATTTTTTTCACCTCTTCACACTCACATTACGGATTCAAATGACAATGCTTGTCTTTCATAATTTGGTCAGATATACTTGGATGTGTAGTGCCAACGTTTGCCATCAGATTAAGTGGTTTGAGCCTAATTTTGGGCCAAGGAAGCTGGCTGGCACAACTGGCCCCAGCTGTGAAGCATTGGAATTCGGAAGTGAGGTCACACTGATTGAATATTGATACATTGTGTGTGTGTGTGTGTGTGTGTGTGTGTGTGTGTGTGTGTGTGTGTGTGGGGCTGCCAGTTAGGGGGCTTGTAGTCATCATCATAGACTGAATCCCAGTGTGAACTGTAAGCACAATGAGAAACAGATGCAGCAACACATGCTATGACTAGAACAATCCTTCTCCTCTCTCTGTGTGGCTGTACATATGAGTGTCAGCTGTATTCGTCTTGTTATGAATCTCGTTGCTCTCTGTTCGTCGTTARCATWAGCATATGTAGTTGGAMAGTGCCACACATTTTTGGTGCTTTTCTGTGCTTTTCTTGTTGTAGTAGTGGATGGTGCCAGTGAGTGAACTCAGGTGGTTTGCTGTGTTCTTTGTGTTTTGAAGTTGAGGTGTCTAATGAAGTGRGAATTAGGTGTTAAGTGAGTTTGAAGTAAAAAGTGACAGTTGACTTTTAAAATGTCAGACTGACTGGCTATTCTATCATTCCATCTCAGTCGTAGTATGGCTGGTAATGAGAAAGCCTKATTTGGAACGCTTTCATTCATCTCCTCTCTCCCTTACCTACCTTCCACCACACAGAAGCACGGTGTGACTCTCACACCTGCTCTAATGGCCCAGGGTTTGGCTGCGCTAAGCTTCGGGACGCCCCGAGCGTGGAACGTGTTCACAATGCCATTAATATTCCTGACAACAGATTAATGAGGCTTTCACCGTCTGTTTATGAACGCTTTAGCTGGAGGGGGAGAAGAAAGAAAACTCTGATCCCGTAGAACATTTACAGCAGTGTGTGTGTGTGTTAGTGTGTGTGTGTGTGTGTGTGTGTGTGCAGCGCACGATTTCCACTTGAATGGATCTAAACACATGAGGACGTTTTAAGTGGAGTGACTTACGCGGCGGCGGGACTCATCCACTGTGGGTCAGTGGCGGCAGCCTGGGCCGCCTGCCCGGAATCAACAGCCTCTAAATCACTGTGCTTCAACCATCACACCCGGGACCACACTGCCTTCCCACCAGCTCCCCCCTGCCCTGTCCTTCCCACCCTGCTCTCTCTGTCCTGTACATCCCCAGCAGAATGTCCTTAGCCCTGATGAGTCTGGGGATGCTTAAGCTAAAGTACACACAGGGCCGTGAGTAACTGAAGCCACCCAGGGGCTCTGCATGCAGCCCGCTGGTTGGTGGCACGAGACACCACCAGGTTGTTGTGCAAGTTGAGAAGATCAAGTAGTCCTGAGACTGTTTACATGACACTCGATGCCTCGAGCCCCCCTCCCCCCTATCCGCCACCATGGTCAGGACATATTGTAGCAGAGAGGCCCTACCAGCAGACACAGGAAACATTAACCGTAGCAGCATTGGAGGTCTGCCATGTGTACTACTTACAGGAAAATACAAAGCCTGCAGGACCATTGTAAAGGGGCTGATCAGTGCATTGGTCGCAACAGGGACGATTGCACAAACAAATGACCCCATAGGCTGTTGTTCTGACTTGACCCGTTGGTGGGCCTCAGAAACCAACCGGCCGTGGCAGTACTCCTTCCATCACAAATAGATATACTTTCTCTCTTGTCTAATGATTTGATTATACATGACCTCCCCTTGAAGAGAACGTCTACAATGCATTATCGCCCAGCCATATTAAACTATGAATCTCAAACGATAATTTCTCTTCTATGGATAGTGTTTTAGTTTAAACCACACTTTATCACAGTATGACAATTTGGTATTAGTACGATCTTGTCTCTCGCTGAAACTCCCGTACGGGACTCAGGGAGAGGCGAAGGTTATGAACAGCGCCTACTGTCTTCCCCAAACACAACGCATATCAGCCTGCAGCTGCTTCTTGACCACTAAATGCCCACGTGCGTAACCCAGAAACCAAGCTGTCAAACGAGAGTAAACACCAGGTACCCACCAGGCGACTGCGCTGTACACAGCGTCCGATGTGTTCCCGGCGAGCGTCCACAAGACTCGCTAGTGATGCGCGATAGGACAATTAGGAACTATCCCTGCGCTGCCCAAAGCCCATTCCCTCTAAAACCCAACGACGCTGGGCCAATTGTGCACCCGCCCCCGCAATGGGGCTCTTCGGGGTCGAAGCTAGCCAGGACTCGATATTCCAGCAATCTGCTAGTAGACACAGACTATCTGGCTGCGATGTCACAAGCTAGCCTATAGAACACGACTGATGCCAACCTCGGAAGGGCCCTACATTTCTTCTCCTATTATGATCATGTCCGGGTACAGTCTTCTATGAGAAACTGAGCTAACGCACAGCGTAATTTCATAGTGTACTTGGAAAGAAATTACACTTGAAAGATAGTCCCTCGCAATAATGCCTTGTATCTTTTGTTCTCTCTTGTTTCAAAACTCCCCATTCCTAGGAAGTGCTACATCCCTACAGGCTACGCGAAAGGTCAAGTCAACAGATGGATGTCTTTTCCTCGTCCAAATTAATTGTAAATGTTTCCAGTAGGGGTTAACATATGGCCAAACCACACACATAGTACGAACATGTATGCCCATCCCTCCCTCCTGCCGTGCACCCCTCCCGGTCCTTCACATTGATGTGTGCAAATTGACAAGAGTTCATACAGTTTAGCACAGGCACTGTCAAAACTTAAATGGGATGGGGTAAGAAGCTGGATAAAGTGTGGTGTGATGTGGGCAGCAGGCAGCAGGCAGCGTTGATGGGTCCGGGCTCTCCTAGTACCCATTCTGCTGTCATGCTCCCCACTCGCTCTCTCTCCTCTCCAGTAACCCCACGCGCCGCTCTACTCGCGCCCATTTTGTTCTGTTTGGCCTCTGTAAGCCTCTCCTATCAGGTAGAGAGTTCTGTCTAGCCAGTGTTCCTTCACCTTTCGTCTAACCACATCAGGTAGATGGGTACAAGTCCTAGCGAAGGTTGTAACCTGCTGCAATCCATCAGGTAGAGGGTTCAGTCTATGCGAGGGTTCTCTCCATCAGTAAGGGTTCAGTTCTAATGAGTTTCTTCTTCCATCAATGCGTAGAGTGTTCAGTAAGCTGTTAGAGATCTACAGCAGGATGGAGGAGGGTGCCAGTCTAATGAGTGTTCCTCTCTCCAAGTAGGTAGAGTGTCGCCAGAGTGGGTCTAATAGAGTGTTCCATCTCTATTAGGTAGATGTTGTCAGTCTAATAGATGTTTCCTCTCTCCATCCAGGTAGAGGGTTCAGTCCTAAATGAGTGTCCTCTCTCCATCAGGTAGAGGTTCAGTCTAATGAGTGTTCCTCTCTCTATCAGGTAGAGTGTTCAGTCTAATGAGTGCCTCCTCTCACATCAGGTAGAGGTTCAATCTAATTGAGTGTCCTCTCTCTATCAGGTAGAGGGTTCAGTCTAATGAGTGTTCTCTCTCTAATCTAGGTACAGGTTCAGTCTATTGAGTGTTCCTCCGTCTATCAGGTAGAGTGTTCAGTCTATAAGTGTTCCTCTCCCTCTCCATCAGGTAGAGGGCAGTCTATGAGTGTCCTCTCTCTATCAGGTAGAGGGTTCAGTCTAATGAGTGTTCCTCTCTCCATCAGGTAGAGGGTTCAGTCTAATGAGTGTTCCTCTCTCCATCAGGTAGAGTGTTCAGTCTAATGAAGGTTCCTCTCTCTATAGGTAGAGTGTTCAGTCTAATGAGTGTTCCCTCTCTCATCAGGTAGAGGGTTCAGTCAATGAGTGTTCTCTCTCTATAGGTAGAGTGTTCAGTCTAATGAGTGTTCCTCTCTAATCAGGTAGAGGGTTCAGTCTAATGAGTGTTCCTCTCTCCATCAGGTAAGGGTTCAGTCTATTGAGGGTTCCTCTCTCTATCAGGTAGAGGGTTCAGTCTAATGAGGTTCTCTCTCATCAGGTAGAGGGTTCAGTCAATGAGTGTTCCTCTCTCTATCAGGTAGAGTCCAGTCTAATGAGTGTTCCTCTCTCCATCAGGTAGAGGGTCTGTCTAATGAGTGTGTCCTCTCTCTATCAGGTAGAGGGTTCAGTCTAATGAGTGTTCCTCTCTCTATCAGGTAGAGGGTTCTTCTAAGCAGAGTGTTCTCCTCTTCATTAGGTAGCAGGGTTCAGTCTTGAGTGTTCCTCTCTCTATCAGGTAGAGTGTTCAGTCTAATAAGTGTTCCTCTCTCTATCAGGTAGAGGGTTCAGTCTAATGAGTGTTCTCTGCTCTCACAGGGTAGAGGGTTCATGTCTAAGGATGTTCCTCTCTCTAATCAGGTAGAGGGTTCAGTCAATGAGTGTTCCTCTCTCTATACAGGTAGAGGGTTCGTCTAATGAGTGTTCCTCTCTCTATCAGGTAGAGGTTCAGTCTAATGAGGGTTCCTCTCTCATCAGGTAGAGGTTCAGTCTATGATGTTCTCTCTCTATCAGGTAAAGGTTCAGTCTAATGAGTGTTCCTCTCTCTATTAGGTAGAGTGTTCAGTCTAATGAGTGTCCTCTCTATCAGGTAGAGTTCAGTCTAATGAGTGTCCTCTCTCTATCAAGTAGAGGTTCAGTCTAATGATGTTTCCTTCTCTCCATCGGGTAGAGGTGTTCAGTCTAATGAGTGTTCCTCTCTCTATCAGTGTAGGGTTCAGTCTAATGTGTGTTCCTCTCTCTACAGTAGAGGTTCAGTCTAATGAGGTTCCTCTCTCCATCAGGTAGAGGGTTCAGTCTAATGAGTGTACCTCTTCCATCAGGTTAGAGTGTTCAGTCTATCGAGGTTCTCCTCTCTATCAGGTAGAGTGTTCAGTCTAATGAGTGTTCCTCTCTCCATCAGGTAGAGGATTCAGTCTAATGAGTGTTCCTCTCTCTATCAGGTAGAGTGTTCAGTCTAATGAGTGTTCCTCTCTCTATCAGAGATAAGTGTTCAGTCTATGAGTGTTCCTCTCTCTATAGTACAGGGTTCAGTCTATTGAGTGTTCCTCTCTCATCAGGTAAGTGTTCAGTCTAATAGTGTTCCTCTCTCCATCAGGTAGAGGGTTCAGTCTAATGAGTGTTCCTCCTCTATCAGGTAGAGGTTCAGTCTAAGTGTTCCTCTCTCTATCAGGTGAGGTTCAGTCTAATGAGTGTTCCTCTCTCATCATCAGGTAGAGGGTTCTGTCTAATGAGTGTTCCTCTCTCTATCACAGGTAGAGGGTTCAGTCTAATGAGTGTTCCTCTCTCTAATGAGTTCAAGGTAGAGGGTTCAGTCTCTAATGAGTGTTCTCTCCTATATCAGTAGAGTTAGTGTATCAGTCAATGAGTTTACCTCTCTCTATCAGGTAGATGTTCAGTCTAATGATGTGTTCCTCATATGGAGTCAAGGTTCAGTCAATGAGTGTTCCTCTCTTCATCACGAGTAGAGGGTTCAGTCTAATGATGTTGTCTCCTCTCTCCATCGGTAGAGTGTTCAGTCTAATGAGTGTGCCTCTCTCTATCAGGTAGAGGGTTCAGTCTAATGAGTGTTCCTCTCTCTCATCAGGTAGAGGGTTCAGTCTATCGAGGCTCCTCTCTCACATCAGTAGAGGGTTCAGTCTAATGAGTGTTCCTCTCCATCAGGTAGAGGGTTCAGTCTAATGAGTGTTCCTCTCTCTATCAGGTAGAGTGTTCAGTCTAATGATGTTTCCTCTCTCTATCAGGTAGAGGTTCAGTCTAATCGGGAGTTCCTTCTCTCCATCAGGTAGAGGTTCAGTCTAATGAGTGTTCTCCTCCATCAGGTAGGGTTCAGTCTAATGAGGTTCCTCTCTCTATCAGGTAGAGGTTCAGTCTAATGAGTGTTCCTCTCTCTATAGGGTAGAGTGTTCAGTCTAATGAGTTGTTCCTCTCTCTATCAGGTAGAGTGTTCAGTCTAATGAGGTTCCTCTCTCTATCAGGTAGAGGTCAGTCTATGAGTGTTCTCTCTCTATCAGTAGAGAGGTTCAGTCTAATGAGTGTTCCTCTCTCTATCAGGTAGAGGTTCAGTCTATTGAGTGTTCCTCTCTCCATTAGGTATTGGCTTTGTCTTGAGTGGTTTTGTAACTTTTAACTGGTCCTAACAAAGCATTGGTTGGACTGAACACTCCTTGGTAGATATTCAAAGAGAAGCCCTGAAAGTGAATGGCATACATTCGTTAATGGTTTTAATGTTCCTGGACCGTTTGTTGCTGTTCCTGGAAAGGAGAAAAGTCAAACAGTTTGGTCTTCTGAAATGGCATTGTTAGCAAATACTTGTGTAAATACTTGTTCATATACACGGTGGGTGAGATTTCTGTTGACACAGGTTAAAATCTAAGCAATGTCAGTACCTTCTCTAAGCAATTTGTACCTTCTTATTAACTACGCTGTCTGGTTTATGCTCTGAATCTTTGTTGGGGCGCAATGTGGCTGCGTCAATTCTCTGTTAATACTCTATAAACACGGACTTATCATTAGAGGCAACTAGTCTGAAGTGTTGCTTTATCTCCACTTATATTCAACTTTATAGTTCAAACAAAAAGGTTGATATGAGCCCGGAGAGATAAATAAATGGGAGCTCTTATTTAGATTAAGGGAAGTGGACACGGTTTTTATTCACATTATGGAAATTGTTACTCTCAAGGTGGTCCTCTCCGTACAAGGGGAGATTGGTTGATATAGTACAGTGGAAGTTGAACCTGAACCTTTCCCCAGACGTCTGTGATGTGGTGGTTTTCCCAGGGCTCGAGGTTCCATTGTGAAACCTTGGTTTACATGGACTCTCTGTGCAGGGTTGTTTTACAACGGAAAAGGGAATGAAGCAGCCGCTCCGGAGGAAGAGAAGAAGACAGTTGGTGGTTTGAAATGTTTCCTTTTTCATCCCCGTTACCCCAAGGTCACGGTTTGGGATGGATCCCAACTGAGTTTTATTGTTTCTGGGAATCGTTTTCAAGGTCTCATTTCAGAGTAATATTTCCTCGTAGTCTGGCTCTCTCTTGTTCTTTTATATCAAAAACCAAATTGAAAACCTRCCCTTTTGTCTGGGATCTGATTACCAGCAGTGAGTCATAATCATAATGCAGCCATCCAGCTTCTCATGTCAGGATGTTTTTGTTCCAAATCCCTTTCGGTTAGTCSCAGGTAGGTCTGCTAGGAAACATGGCCTGGTTGTTACAGTATACATTTTCATATTGCCTACCTAAATGTAATTCAAACTGCAGTCTAGTATTTTGTGTTTTGGCGGCTACTGCAACCCATGGAAAGTATTTGGCTGGCTTTAGCTTTGATGCAACAGATAGAAAAGAGTCTGAACATATGGTTTAATACAAGTGTGTGTGTGTGTGTGTGTGCATGTGCGCGTGTATGTGCGCGTGTGTGTGTGCGTGGTGTGTGTGTGTGTGTGTGGGCGTGTGCCACAACTGCTTGTGGTTCATCTTGCTGGTTCATTCAAAACACAGTGACATCTGAAGTGTCTTTGTAATTTATGTTTATTCATTTACTTCCCAGACTCTTTGCTCCGGCCAGATGCTACGCCACACCCACAGACGCTAGTTTCTTCTCCCAATGAGTCTGTATCTGAGTACATCCCCCCTACCCTTTACTGAATGCGAACATATTCGGGGCCGTATGATTGGTCCAGAAACCACATGGGTTGGGCCAGAGCCAGAACACACGTGGMTTTAGCGGCAGTTTGAAAATTCATCATTGGCTTTGATACTCTGATTGGTTAGAGATGATCCAATCACTGATTTCTTTATTTTGTACAACACCCCTCGTCATCACAAACAACTTCAATGATGGTAGTCTCAGACTAAAGTATGTAGCGAATGACAGAGCAGAAGAATTCACTGTGAGTCATCAGGCTAGCTCTTCCTCACCTGTTCTTTTAACTTTTCATATGTCATCTAACTACTGCTTAATGGCTACAATGTCACGCACATCTGTGTGTTAGTCAGGTCCGTCCTCTGGCCGTAAGGTTCTCATTAACCACTGGGTGATGGTTGTGTCAGGGCCTGGCCTCTGTGTCGGCCCCACTGACTGAAGGGTTGAGTCAGGGTGATTGAGCAGTCGAGTCGCAGCCTCAGGCCTCTCTCAGCAGGGTCCCATCTCCTCCAGAGTAGTGGGGTCACCGCCCTGTCTTCACCGCACGTCTCCCCTCATTCCTCAAGCCCTCGTCACACACAGACAGAGAGATGGATGGACGGACAGACTGTTCCACAGAGCAGCAGACACACAGACCCCCCCCCCCCTCCCGTCCCGTCTCTCACACACACACACACACACACACACACACACACACACACACACACACACACACACACACACACACACACACACACACACACACACACACACACACACACACACACACACACACAACACACACACACATCACCATCAACCCTCACTACTCCCATGGCCATTCATAGTCAGGCAACAAATTAATTAGGGCCAGAGACAATTACCATAACAGAGGCTGCCTTTTTTCTGCTTTGTGTGGGAAATGTATTTTGTAACTATTTTTAGGAACAGAGTATAAACCAGGACAGTGCACAACCCAAGTTTATCTTCAGCTAATTGCAAAGATACAGTGTGGTGGGTATTCGGTTGTGGTCCCTACTGTGCTGCATTCCAGATGCTGATACACTAGACCAGAGGACCACCAAAGACTTTAAGTATACTTTATTGACTTAAGCTGTATAAAGACTCTGATAAAGAGCTTCCTTCCACTGGTCATCCATCTTGTGTCTTTGACAGAGCGTCTGGCTCGGCAGTGTCAGCAGGACACTGTCTTTCTGTTGTGGAGTTAGAAGACGAGACTCTGTCTTTCAGGGCTGTATCTACAGAGGGTGGTTAGCTGCAAGGCAAGCACAAAGACAGACAGACAGCAGCTCTTTTAAGTGAAATCTCAATGGTTACTTAGTGTGTTGGAATTATGTCCTTAAATTCCTCGTACATCATGGAAAACAAATGCGATGCTCTGCAATTGAATGTCGTTGAATGAAAATGCATGAAAGCTGTGGCGACGTCTTGTGTGACATGGATGTTTATAAAACTCTGTGGTAATCTAACAACGGTTGAAGTTCTTGTTCCACGACTGGCAGAGGAGGGAGCGCCACTGCCAATAGGGAAGTGTGTTTCATTTAGTGTCACGCAGCTCCACAGTCGCTGCCAAAACCATTCCGTGTACAAAGCTGTGCTATAGACTAGGCACCCTATTTCCTATATAGTGCACTACTTTTGCTAGGGCTCTGTTCAAAAGTAGTGCACTGTATAGTACACTAGGAATCAATCATCAATAATCCCTCTGAAACACGTCTTTGATTTCAATGTTCTTATGGTTTTTCTAAGCCAAGACACAGGGCCATGTGGTATGGTTTTTGGCTTTATATTCCTGTGGTGCATGACTCTGCCTCCCAAATGGCACCCTATTCTTCATAGTGCACTACCCATAGGGCTCTGGTCAAAAGTAGTGCACTATGTAGGGAATAGGGTGCCATTTGGGACGGGGACGTGGACTTGGCCCACCGTGGAGCAGAGTGCTCTCTCTGCTGTTCTCTCTGTCTATGAATTTTGATATCCAAGTGAAAGTGACCTGGTCGTCTTGAACAATGCGTGTGAGATGCGCGCACCAGCCGCCAACAGCTAGAACTAGGACGATTGATCATAAATCATTGCGCACCATAGTGCAACACTCAGATGCATTTCAAGGATCTTTTCCCATTCATTCTTTACTATCTTCTCAAACCTGCAGTTCCAG
>NW_019948183.1:27899-32533 GCF_002910315.2 Salvelinus sp. IW2-2015
CTATCTCTCTGAGTTTCTGTCTGTCCTGTCTGTCTGTCTGTCTGTCTGTCTGTCTGTCTGTCTGTCTCTGTCTGTCTGTCTGTCTGTCTGTCTGTCTGTCTCTGTCTGCCTGTCTGTCTGTCTGTCTGTCTGTCTGTCTGTTGTCTGTCTGGTCTGTCTGTCTGTGAGTTTCTGTATGTCTGTTTAGGCCTCTTCTGTCTGTCTGCCTGCCTGTATGTCTGTCTGTCTGTCTGTCTGTAGTCTGTCTGTCAGCTTCTGTTCTGTTAGACCTCTGTTTGTCTATCTGTCTGTGTCTGAACTATGCAGGGGATGGACGAGGCGCGGTTACACACGCTCCCTGGTGTTGCACAATCAAAGAGACAGGAGAGCGTCATGTCAGGTGATGTGTTGGCTCCTGGATTGGAGGCTGCCAGCCACCTGTTCACATAATGTAACAGAAGGTATGGATTGTTAGAGATACAGGCTGGAGAGTTAAAGCTGTAGGAAGAGGTAGGAAGAGGACCTGTGTGTAGTAGTAGTAGTAGTAGTCAGTAGTAGTAGTAGTAGTAGTAGTAGTAGCAGTAGGTATGGCTGCTTATGAATTCTGTTCATCGTTCCAAGTCATATTTCACGGGTGATTATATTCAAATAAGTAGTATCACAATTAAGAGTCTTGTTGAATTTAGGTTGATATTATGGAGTATAAAATACTCTAAACCTACATACTGCATCCAGTCATTCAACTGACACACTCATTTAGACTTTTTTGAAATTGAAGAATAGCCTATAGCAGGTGCTCCTAGTGAAATTGTAGTGGTTGCTCTGTCTGTCTGCACAAAGACTTGGCTGTGCCCTCCATACACCTGTGTTTTACTAAAGAGATGCCAGAACCTCTGATTCAATGAGCCATTTATACTTGGTAGCTTGGGGAACCACCTTGGCTGTGTGCATTCATTTCAACTTCTATGTTAGAGATGTTGTAGCGTCCACCACAAATGAAAGCGTGTGAGAATTTAAATCATCCTTTTTAACTTCATGTCTTTTAACTGCTTTTTTTTAAACTTGAGGAAGGAAACATTTCAGAAGATTTGGCAGCGTCTCTGACAGTCAGTTTGAACAGTTGCTCGAGACAGAGATGGGGGATGGGAATTTAGCTAAAAGAATTGGCCAAAAACACATTAAATATCCATTATTTGTGCTGATCCGCTGGGGTTTGTTCACATGGCCTCCTGACTGATCTTTGTGAGGGCCAGATGGTGGACAGGCCACTGGGAATAGACCTATTCTGCATCCCAATGGCACCATATTCCCTAGATAGTGCACTACTTTGGAACAGAGCCCTGTTCCAAAGTAGTGCACTAGCTAGGCGAATAGGGCGCCATTTGGGACGTACACCAGAGGACCAGCGAGATATGGCTTTTACAATGCACATTATAGGAGAGATAACGTGGAAGAACGTAACAAAGGCTTAACAAAGCAGCAAGGCATTTCCAGATCACCAGTTCTTTGATAAGGGAACAGACTGCAGTCAACATTCTTTCACCAATTGACCAGAGGGAACGGTCTCCACTAATGGAATACCACAGCTGATCAACTCTCTGATTGGAAAGAATGGAGTCCATTTTTCAGCTTTAAATGGTGTCCTTCATACGTGATTAGGACACATGTTTTTAGTCCCTACAAACACCTTTCTTCTTTTCCCATATGGCTATTTCTATGTGGAAGTACATKTTTTCAACCAGCAGGCGCTCTCCTCTCCTAGACGTTATCAGAATCCAGACTCTCATGTTGTTTCATGTTAACATTTCACAGAGAGAGGCAGGCGCCTGGCCCTCAGTGAGTGGCTTCACCCCGGGGATCAGGAACCCCCCCACTGTTGACACTGATACCATCTCCAGGTAATGGCTCTACTCCCTCCCTCCCGGCCAGGCCACACTGTGCGTAATAGATGGGAAGGGTCGGGGCGCACACACACACCTAACACCCACCGGTGTGGTCACGGGGTCAGAGTTCACCCTAAAATGTGTGGCCCGGGGTCAATAGGTGCTCTGGCCTCCATCTAAAGGTGAGGATAGAATTACCACCCCTCTCCCTCTCTCTCTACTCTCTCCCGTACCGCTGACACTTACATTTCTCACTGTGACATGCGTGACAACCCCCGCCTTTAGTAAGGGGACAAGGACTGGGCAGGGAGGGTGGATGGAAGGGGGGGGGGGGTAGTCAAGCTGCAGAGCAGTGGAGGGAATGAAACAAGGTTTAAATACAGGATCAGATGCTGATACGCTGCTGAGTCATTGGCTGCTGGTTGTGATGGGTACTGTGTGTTGGCTCTTGGGTGGTAAAGTACATAGCATCCTATCTTGTTAATGTCTTTTTGTGCTGATGTTGAGTCACATTCACCACAATTGATGGATGTTGCTGTCTGATGTTCCGTGTCTGATGGCAACAGTTTGGATTCAGAGTAATGGTCTTTATCTGGTTTCCTAGTTGACGGGAAACTGTCACTCCCAACCTCCCGCCGCTCTCTACCAAACCTCACTGTCTCATCAGTTCACACAGCCGACAAGGGGGTAGCGGGGGAGGGGTTGGGGCGTAAATAGAATTCCACTGACAGACCCTCAACCCCTCCTCAATCCCCCCCCCCCCATCCCAGAAGCTCCTTGGGTATCGCAAAAGGATGTCTGTTGGGGCTTATAAACAGGATCTAGTTTTTAGTGGGTGATACGGGAGTATTGGGCCAACAGCACACCCACACACACACACACAACACACACACACACACACACCACCACACAACACACCACCACACACACACACACACACACACACACAACCACACACCACACACACACCACAGCCCACACACAACACCACACATCACAACACACACACACAAACACAGACACTAAAACACAACAAACAACACACAGCTGCTGCGGCTACTCTCAGACAGGGACAGGAGAGGAACAGTGCTTCCTCCTCCTACATGTCAGAAGTCTGGCTCTCTGACTGAACTCAATATGCATCCAATGGCACCCCTATTCCCCTTATAGTGCACTTCTTTTGACGTGGGGCCATAGGGCTCTGGTCAGAAGTAAGTGCCTACATAGGGAATAGGGTTGCCATTCGGGATGTTCTACCTGAGTCATGGCTGGTCTAGCGAGACAGAGAGGGATCCGTCTTTTATGATGCTCCTGAGCCTGGCTAGAAATTTTTCCTTTTTTTCCTTGTTACTACGTAAACAGAATTGATTTACTAGCAAATGCTTGTTTGACGTCTTCGCTGATTTCTGTGGCTTCTTATTGTTATTCTCTTTCTTTCCTCTCATCATCCCTCTTTCTCTCTGTATTTCAATTGTATTATTTTAGTATATTTTACCATTCTCCTCAGCCTATTGTCTATTCTCTCTCTCTCTTCTCCTTGTCCTTCTTTCTCTCTTCTCTTCCTCTCTTCTCTCTCTCTCTTCTCTCTCCTCTCTCTCTGCATTCTCTCTGCTCATCTCTCCTCTCCTCCCCGCTCTCTCTCTCTCTCTCTTCTCTCTCATCTCTCTCTCTCTCTCTCCTCTCTCTTCCCCTCCTTCTCTTCCTCCCCTCTCTCTCTCCCTACTCTTTCCTTCTCTCTCTCTCTCTCTCTCTCTATCTCTCTCTCTCTCTCTTCTTCCTCTCTCCTTTCATCTCTCTCTTCTCGCTCTCTTGCCTCCGCACTCTTCATGCGGTCTTCTAGGTTCTTTTACTTCCTGAAACGAAGAACAAGGTCTGGGGCTGTGTTTCATGTGTCTTGTGCCCTGCTGGGGCTGGTGCTGGGGCTTTCTCTTGTTGGTCCCCGGTTAAACTTTACTGATTTTTCAGCTAAAGGCAGAAGAGCACGACCGCCAAGTGACCACAGGAAAGAGAGTGCACAGTGGGTTTTAATGATTCCACCACAAAAATGTTTGCTATGGCTGGGCTTGGGACCCGGCCCCCGTTGTCTGAATGGGGCTTGAAAGGAGAGTCCAATACAGGCGTACCATAATCCACTGAATAAACAACTCCTCCTCCACCCACTACACATCCACTGAGGAGGCATCTACACAACTCAACCTCCCCCTCCTCGTACCCCTCACTCATGAAGATACAACACTCCTCCACTACAAATCCTGGGAGGATTACACTCCTCCCCCGCAATAGAGAGATTAAACTAACTCACCTCCCTCCAGTACCATACAACATCCACTGAGGAGGATGATAACAACTAACCTCGCCCGTACCCACTACAACATCCACTGAGGAGGATTACAACTACCTCCCTCCGTACCCACTACACATCCACTGAGGAGAGCATTACAACTACCTCCCTCCCCGTACCCACTACACATCCACTGAGGAGGATTACAACCAAACCTCCCTCACCGTACAGCACTACACATCCACTGAGGAAGGATTAACAAACTAAACCTCCTTGCCCGTACCCACTACACATCCACTGAGGAGGACTACAACTAACCTCGCTCCTCCGTCGCACTACACATCCACTGAGGAGGATTACAAACTAACCTCTCCGTTAACCACTACAGCATCACTGAGGAGGAGTTTACAACTAACCTCCTCCTCCCGTACCCACTACACATCCAACTGAGGAGGATTAACACCAACACTCCTCCCGTACCCACTACAATC
>NW_019948183.1:34564-44971 GCF_002910315.2 Salvelinus sp. IW2-2015
ATACTGGCCACAATTAGAGTCCTACTCTAAACAATCCCTTTCCTTTAGGAGTGCTATAGAGAGCCTTGGATGAGTAGTGTCAATCAGCAGCAATCAGCAGCAATCAGCAGCAATGAGGTGGATGTTGTCGGTTGAGAGGTCCCCGGTCCAATGCCGTGAAGAAGACACTTTCCAGTTCCTTCTGACTCTAGTTCTGGGGCGTGTTTAGCAATTCGTTTTGGGAGGGAGGAGGGGATAGGGAATTGGCAACCGTCTCAATGTCACTTTAGTACATGCCAATTGGTGGAATCACAACACACCGTACAAGCAGGCAAAATAGTCCATGCGATATTTAATTAATTCAAATTCCAACGTGAGAATGTAAGGAATTAAGTGAAAGCTAATCATTGTAAACAACACACAGCACATGTGATTGAAAGGCACTCATAAATAGACATGATGCCAAATAATAAGACATGTTGATACGTAATATAAAGAGAATGGCCCTGTCACTTGTGACATAAGTACAGCAACCATTACCTCTCGCTCTAGCAGATGATCTCACAGCGGACTTCTGATTGGCTATTCAGAGCAGCAGCAGAGGGGAACTGAACTAATTAGTGTCATTAACAAAACAACATTAAACAATAACACATCTCATCTACCAAACACAGATGAAATAATAAACACATCTCATCTACCAAACACAGATTGAGATTAAAATACATAAATACACATCTCATCCTTTATTTTAACAGGGAGTCCCATTGAGACCAAGGTCTCTTTTGCAAGGGAGCCCTGCATCTCACAATTACACAACAAATGACACATAGGAAATACACCAGAAAATAAATACAGAGAAAACAATCAAATAAAGTACACTCATGAAATCAATCACATTCCTCAGCAAAGAGGTCCTCATTAAACACTGAAATGCCTGAAAGGCACCAATACATCCATTTGTAGGGAACTCTGAAGACTGTTCCATACATGGGGTGCAAAGAAACTAACAGCTGTTTTTTCTGAGTCTGTAGCAACAGATGGAATTTCCACAGTTAGCCATCCATGTGATCGAGTATGGTAACTCATACGTCCATGCCTAAGTAAAGATGTCAGGTAGTGTGGGAGTTTTTGCAAAAGGGCTTRATACATTTTTATTCTCAACTTCTTAGTTAGACTCATCAATATGCTTTTTAAAAGACAGCTTATTGTTTATCCAAATGGCCAGATATTTGTAAGCAGGGACAATGTGGGCACCATCCAAGGTGCATATGCTTAAATCATGTGCTCTAGAAAACAACATATACTTTGTTTTATCCGCATTCAATACTCATTTCAGGTCAATAAAGGTTTTGTGTAAKATGACAGTAGTCTGTAGTTTAGATAGAGCCTGGACCACAGTCCCCACTGCAACAMAATACACAGTGTTATGACCTGGTCTAAAGACAGACTGAATACAGTTCATATATCACAAAGATCTTACAGTAGCTTCATATTTTAGCTAGGTAAGAGCGTTTTGCGACAGGGCAATAGTTATCTATACTGAACAAAAACATGAACGCAACATGCAACAATTTCAAAGATTTTACTGAGTTACAGTTCATTATAAGGAAATCAGTCAATTAAAAAAAACATTAGTCTCTAATCTATGGATTTCACGACAGGGAATACAGATATCCATCTGTTGGTCACAAGTACCTTTAAAAAATGTAGGGGCGTGGATCAGACAACCAGTCAGTATCTGGTGTGACCACCATTTGCCTCATGTAGTGTCTCCTTCGCATAGAGATGATCAGGCTGTTGATTGTGACCTGTGGAATGTTGTCCCACTCCTCTTTAATGGCTGTGTGAAGTTGCTGGATATTGGAAGGAACTGGAACACGCTGTCGTACACGTCGATTCAGAGCATCCCAAACATGCTCAATAGGTGACATGTCTGGTATGGAGGCCATGTCAGAACTGGGATATTTTCAGCTTCTAGGAATTGTGTATAGATCCTTGTGACATGGGGACGTGCATTATGAGGTGATGGCAGCTGATGAATGCGTTTGAATTGTGTTTGTTGTCCGTAGCTTATGCCATAACCCATAACCATAACCCACCGCCACCATGTACTGGATGTACTGCCAAATTCTCTAAAACGACGTTGGAGTTGTGAAGTCGTGAAGAAGGCGGGACATTGCCTCTTTCCCCTCAGGAGGTTTAAAAAGTTTGCCATGAYCRCTCAAATCCTGAAAAGGTTCTACAGCTGTACAATTAAGAGCATTGACTGGCTGCAAACTTTGCTTGGTATGGCAACAGCACCACCCTTGATCGCATGGCGCTACAGAGGGTTGTGCGGACAGCCCAGTACATCACTGGGGSCGAGCTCCCTGCCATCCGGGACCACTATATCAGGCGGTGTGAAAGAAGGCCCGGAAAAGTCGTCAAAAACCCCAACCACCCAACCATCAAAAGACTATTCTCTCTGCTYCCGCACGGCAAGAGGTACCGATGCATCACGTCTGACATCAACAGGCTCTTGAACAGCTTCTATCCCCAAGGAAAAACGACTGATAAATAGATAACAAAATAGATACATGGACTATCTGAGCTAAGCTGAGCTGTATCTTTATTGAGCTTTTATTTCAATTTTTGCACTGTCTCTATGCACACTCATAGGGCCCTACATACTCACACACTGTCACTCCAACACACATACACTCACTCACTCACTCACTCACTCACTCACTCACTCACTCACTCTCACGTCACATCACTCATCATCTGCTCACTCAAACATAATATGCAAATACATTTATACTGACTCTACACCCCCCACACTCACATACAAGCTGTTGCTACTCTGTTTATCTTATATCCTGTTGCCAGTATACCTGTCACCGTATACAATATCTACCTCCATCACTCCAGTATCCCTGTCCTTACCCCTATACATATCTACCTCCATCACTCCAGTATCCGTCACCTTACCCCTATACATATCTACTCCATCACTCAGTATCCCTGTCACCTTACCCCTATACATATCTACCTCCATCACCCAGTATCCCTGTCACCTTACCCTATACATATCTACCTCCATCACTCCAGTATCCCTGTCACCTTACCCTATAATACTACCTCCATCACTCCAGTATCCCTGTCACCTTACCCCTATACATACTACCTCCATCACTCCAGTATCCTGTCACTATACATATCTACCCATCACTCCAGTATCCTGTCACCTTACCCCTATACATATCTACCTCCATCACTCCAGTATCCCTGTCACCTTACCCTATACATATCTACCTCCTCACTCCAGTATCCTGTCACCTTACCCTATACATATCTACCTCCATCACTCAGTATCCCTGTACCTACCCTTATACATATCTACCTCCATCATCCAGTATCCCGTTCACCTTACCTTATACATATCACCTCCATCACTCCAGTATCCCTGTCACCTTACCTATACATATCTACCTCCATCTCCAGTATCCCTGTCACCTTACCCTATACATATCTACCTCCATACCTCCAGTATCCCTGTCACCTTACCCCTATACATATCTACCTCCATCACTCAGTATCCTGTCACCTTCCCCTATACATATCTACCTCCATCACTCCAGTATCCCTGTCACCTACCCCTATAATATCTACCTCCATCACTCCAGTATCCCTGTCACCTTACCCCTATACATATCTACTACCTCCATCACTCCAGTATCCCTGTCACCTTACCCCTATACATATCTACCTCCATCACTCCAGATCCCTGTCACTTACCCTATCATATCTACCTCCATCACTCCAGTATCCTGTCACGTATACATATGTACCTCCATCACTCCAGTATCCCTGCACATTTAAATATGGTATTGGATCAGACTTTTTAAATATTTCATGTATATAGTATACTTACTTTATTGTGTATTTCAGTTACTTATTCTTATTTCTTGTGTGTTTTGTCTAGTATTACATTGTTTTTGATTATTGCATTGTTGGGTTTTGAATTTGCAAGAAAGGCATTTGACTGTTCTGTTTTGTAACATAAAAAAACTTAGTAGAGAAATAAACATTACATTTTCTGGCAACAGCTCTGGTGGACATTCCAGAGGTCAGCATGCCAATTGCACGCTCCCTCAAAACTTGAGAGATCTTTGGTATTATGTTGTTTGTCAAAACTGCACATTTAAGGTTTTTGTGCAATTGGTACATTTCGGTGATCTTTTATTTCAGCTCATGAAACAGAGGACCAACACTTTACATMTATATTTTTGTTCAGCGTAGGTCACAAGGCTCACCAACTTGTGAAGGGGGAGTACCAGAGCCGTCTTCCAAACCTTGGCGATAGTACCAGATATAATCATCAGGTTAAAGATATGGGTAAATGATTCAGCAAGCAGGCGGTCAGAACATACTGATTCACCAGTAGTTGAGAGGTTAACCGTGGAGTCAGCTTGAGGCTGGGAGAGGGAAGAGCAACAAACTGCCTGACCAAGGTTATTTAAACCACCATTCCTCTCAAATAAACAGCCTGACAAAATAAAATGATGATTAAAAGCATCCCATATCACACTTTTTTCAGTAATGATGCCAGTGTCTGACAAAACGTGCTTAGGCAGAGAAGGGGAAGAATCTGCACACATCAGTGGATTAACTGTTTAAAGAAATTGGAAGGATCACAGATTGATTTAGTTGTCTTAACCACAGGAGGTTGGTGGCACCTTAGTTGGGGAGGACGGGCTCGTGGTAATGGCTGGAGAGGAATGACTGGAATGGTATCAAATACATCAAATATATGGTTTTCTTTGTGTTCGATGTAATTACATTCACTCCATTCCAGACATTATTATGAGCCGTCCTCCCCTCAACAGCCTCCACTGTTCTTAACCCTTTACACTCGTGGGAATTGGCCTACAGTATATGGACAAGGCTAAATTGGAGTGTGTGTGTGTTTAAAATGTTTCTTACAGAAGAAATATGAAAGCGTATGCATAACCATGGTAGCAATGGAAAGTGAACCGTTTGGCGATTATAGGAACATGATTAGACCAAAGGTGAGGACACAACACTTCACCTGACATAAGACTAAATACAAACATTACACTGTCGACTTAATGTGCATTTTACATTTACTGTACTTGTTGCCGCATTTGTTTAACAAAATTAGAAAATACTCTGGATACATTCAGTAACATGATACGAATATTTCTGGAAAATGTGTGGTAGGTGCAACATAAGACAAAGAAAATGACAAGAGTTTGAGTGAGAGGACTAACTGGTGTCTCCAAGTGGACACACACCTCTGTAAAGTGTACACCGTTCTCTAAGTCATTTCAATGCACTTTTATAACTCAAAGAAGAGTCTTGAGCTGACTATAAGGTACTTTTTGGGCTCTCTTAACTGTGCCATTGAGGACGTAGTGCAAACACACTTGTAGTTGTGTTGTTGTGTTGTTTGGAACATGCAATTRAGGGAAATGGATCATCACTTTGGAGCGGATAGAAAGGAGTCATCAGTCCACTCAGGTACGTGTTTCGTGGTATATTTTCTTCACAATAGACAAACACAGGTCCATTCTGTTCAGAACAACCCAGGGTATGACACAATGTCATCTAGTAACTGTACAGCTAACAGGCTCATTCTGTACAGACAACCCAGGGTTATGACACCATGTCATCTAGTAACTGTACAGCTAACAGGCTCATTCTGTACAGAACAACCCAAGGGTATGACACCATTGTCATCTAGTACTGTACAGCTAACAGGCTCATTCTGTTCAGAACAACCAGGGTATGACATTACCATGTATCTAGTAACTGTACAGCTAACAGGCTCATTCTGTACAGAAACACCAGGGTATGACACCATGTCATCAATAGTAACTGTACAGCTAACAGGCTCATTCTGTACAGAACACACCAGGGTATGACAACCATTCCATCTAGTAACGTACAGCTACAGGCTCATTCTGTTCAGACACCCAGGGTATGACAACCATTCCATCTAGTAACTGTACAGCTAACAGGCTCATTCTGTTCAGAACAACCCAGGGTATTGACACCATGTCATCTAGTAACTGTACAGTTAACAGGCATCATTCTGTTCAGAACAACCCAGGGTATGACACCATGTCATCTAGGTAAACTGTACAGCTAACAGGCTCATTCTGTTCAGACAACCCAGGGTATGACACCATGTCATCTAGTAACTGTACAGTTAACAAGGCTCATTCTGTTTTCAGAACAACTCCAGGGTATGACACCTGTCATCTAGTAACTGTTCAGCTAACAGGCTCATTCTGTTCAGAACAACCCAGGGTATGACAACCATGCTAATCTAGTAAGCTGTACAGTTAACAGGCTCATCTGTTCAGAACAACCCAGGGTTGACCCATGTATCTAGTAACTGTACAGTTAACAGGCTCATTCTGTACAGAAAACCCAGGGTATGACACCATGTCATCTAGTAACTGTACCAGTTAACAGGCTCATTCTGTACAGAACAACCCAGGGTATGACACATGTCATCTAGTAACTGTATCTCAAACATAGTGATTACAAACGTCAACACTATGTGAAAGTTTCATGATATGGTCTACATTTGGACTCACAGGTGTTTGGCTTGCTTACATGACATCATAGAGTTATTTACTATATCCTCAAACATCTCATCTTTCAGAACATATAGAGTCCTCTTAATGTACTCTATTTCCCTCACTCAGACAACCAAACATTTGCAAAAGTTGCCCAATCAGCAGAAGGGATGGGGGACGCGAGGTGCTCAAGTTCAGAACGTCTGTCAGTCAAAACTCATACAGCGCTGTGAAGTGGAGCGCCTGAGCTTGGACGTCATGTATGGCATGTTACTGTACAGCCACAGCGTTCCAAATTTAGGCATTTATCAGTGTCCAAGTCTGCCATGTTCAAGCGTATCAGGTACAGTACGAGTGTAAAGGGCAACTCCAAATAGTCCATCTGTTTCTAAGTTGTCTGAAAGATAATGTGTGTCTTCAACACACAGAGGACTAGAATAAAGCCCCACACACCCTTCTCTCTCTCTCTGCTTCTTGTCACTCTAAACAGGGTGTGGTGGGTGTGTGTGTGTGTGTGTTTATGTCTGTAGTAGAATGTGTGTGTGTGTGTGTGTGTGTGTGTGTTTTATGTCTGTAGCAGAATGTGTGTGTGTGTGTGTGTGTGTTTTTATGTCTGTAGTAGAATGTGTGTGTGTGTGTGTGTGTGTGTGATGTGTGTGTGTGTGTGTGTGTGTGTGTGTGTGTGTGTGTGTGTGTGTGTGGTGTGTGTGTGTGTGTGTGTGTGTGTGTGTGGGGTGTGGTGTGTGTTGTGTGTGTGGTGTGGGTGTGTGTGTGGTGTGTGGTGTGTGTTTTGTGTGTGTGTGGTTGTGTGTGTGGTGTGTAAAGCAATGCTGTTTTGTAGTGGAACAGTTCTAAGCCTCAGTATGCTGAGGACAGCAGAGTGTCTTTATCTCCTCCTTCACCATTTATAGAGGTCTCCTACCTCTGTGGTTTAGAACCCACTCCACTTCCCCATTAATACACTGTCACAGCCCACACATGCACTTCACCACTTATAGAGGTCCTCTACCTCTGTGGTTTAGACACACTCCACTTCCACCATTAACTACCTGTCACAGCCCACAATGCACTTCACCACTTATAGAGGTCTTCCTACCTCTGTGGTTTAGACACACTCCACTTCCACCATTAATACACTGTCACAGCCACATGCACTCTCACCACTTATAGAGGTCTCCTACCTCTGTGGTTTAGACACACTCCCACTTCACATTAATACCATTCACAGCCACCATGCACTTCACACTTATAGAGGTCTCCTACCTCTGTGGTTTAGACACACTCCCACTTCCACCATTAATAACATCACAGCCCACAATGCACTTCACCACTTATAGAGGTCTCCTACCTCTGTGGTTTAGACACACTCCCACTTCCACCATAATACACTGTCACAGCCCACAATTGCACTTCACCATTATAGAGGTCTCCTACCTCTGTGGTTTAGACACACTCCAACTTCACCATTAATACACCATCACAGCCCACAATGCACTTCACCACTTATAGAGGTCTCCTACCTCTGTGGTTTGGACACACACTCCCACTTCCACCATTAATACACATAACAGCCCACAATGCACTTCACCCTTATGAGGTATCCTACCTCTGTGGTTTGGACACACTCCACTTCCACCATTAAAACCTATCACAGCCCAAAATGCACTTCACCACTTATAGAGGTCTCTACCTCTGTGGTTTAGACACACTCCCACTTCCCCATTAATACACATCACAGCCACAATGCATTTCACACCATTAATAGAGGTCTCCCTACCTCTTTGGTTTAGACACACTCCCACTTCCACCATTAATACCCATCACAGCCCCCACAATGCACTTCACCACTAATAGAGGTCTCCTACCTCCTGTGGTTTAGACACACTCCGTCACTTCCACCATTAATACACTGTCACAGCCCACAATGCACTTCACCACTTATAGAGGTCTCCTACTTCTGTGGTTTAGACCACTCCCACTTCCAACATTATTACACCATCACAGCCCACAATGCACTTCACCATTATAGAGGTCTCCTACTTCTTGTGTTTAGACACAACTCCCTCCACCATTAATACACCATAACAGCCACAATGCACTCACCACTTATAGAGGTCTCCTACCTCTGTGTTTTAGACACACTCCCACTTCCACCATTAATACACCATCACAGCCCATAATGCACTTCACCACTTATAGAGGTCTCCTACCTCTGTGGTTTGGACACACACTCGCACTTCCACCATAATACACCATACAGCCACAATGCACTTCACCACTTAGTAGAGTCTTCCTACCTCTGGGTTTGACACACTCCACTTCACCATTAATACACATCACAGCCCACAATGCACTTCACCACTTATAGAGGTCTCCTACCTCTGTGTTTAGAACACTCCCACTTCCACCATTAATACACCACACAGCCCAAATGCACTTCACCACTTTATAGAGGTCTCTACCTCTAGTGGTTTGGACCATCCACTTCCACCATTGAATGCCACATCAAGCCACAATCACTTCACACACTATGAGTCTCCTACCTCTGTGGTTTAGACACACTCCCAACTTCACCATTAATACACCATCACAGCCCACAAGCACTTCACCACTTATAGAGGTCATCTATCTCTGCTATGCTCAGCATAGCCCATCACACAGTGAAGGTGGGGAATGCACACAACACATACTATTATACCACACACAACACAACAACACACAACAACATACCACACACACACACCACACACACACACACACACACACACACACACACACACACACACACACACACACACACACAAAACACACACACACACACACACACGACACAAACACCACTCACAGACCAACTACCAACGTATTCGTGTGGATGTTTGTGTTTGTCTGAAGTAAATTTAGAAGACTGCTGTGGTTCTGATCACCTGTGCTGCTGATGAAATGTTGATGGCTACAAGACTGTGGCAGCTGTGTTTTGAACCTGCACCTGTTTGCATGTGTTGTGTGTGTGTGTGTGTGTGGGTGTGTGTGTGGTGTGGTGTGTGTGTGTGTGTGTGTGTGGTGTGTGTGCGTGTGTGTGTGTGTGTGTGAGTGGTGTGTGTGTGTGGTGTTGTTGTTGTGCTTCTGCTTTGTCTGCAGAAGAAAACACACAGGGGATAATAGAGCAGCAAGAGCGTTGATATACGAGCCTCAGGAAGCTTCTCTACCCACTGTAGCATAAAGACAGTCAAACATATAGTCTACCTACTATAACCCCAAAGACAGTCAAACATACAGTCTAGCCTACTATAAACCCGAAGACCAGTCAAAGCATACAGTTACTTTACTTGTAATACTATACGACCAGTCAACATACAGTTACCCTCTATAACTCCCAAAGACCAGTCAATCATACAGTCTATACACTGCAGTAGCCTAAAGACCGCAGTCAAACATACATCTACCTACTATAACCCACAAAGAATGGTCCAAAACATAGCAGTCTACCTAATAACCCAAACAGTCAAAATCAGTCTATCTACTGCAGTACTAAAGACAGTCAAACATACAGTCTACCTACTAGTACCCAAAGCCCAGTCAAACACCATAAATCTTGGATCCTACTGTTACAATAAAGACCATGTCAAACAACAGTCTACCGTACTGTAACATACCAGAAAGACCAGATCAAACATACAGTATATCTACTGTAGCAGCTTAAAGACCAGGTCAAACATACAGTCTAGTCTACTGCAGTACTAAAGACCAGTCAACATACAATGCTCACGCTACTGTAAGCACGCAAACAGTCAAACATACAGTATTTACCCCAGAAAAGCATTAGTCACAGGGTCGG
>NW_019948183.1:52689-54987 GCF_002910315.2 Salvelinus sp. IW2-2015
GAAGCCAACGGAAAAGAGGGGAAGTAGAATGTATGATATTCACAACGGAGCTGAACTCTCTCCTCTGGTGGACATTAGCTTTTCAAATTCTATTGAGTTCTKGCACTTTGAGATAAGTCACATTTTTATGCAAACCCTGTCTGCAATAACACCACTCTCTTACCGCAATCTACAGAACCCAGGAAGAGATGAGTGTGACAGACAGAATGAGACAGACAGAATGAGACAGAGAAGGGAAGAGATGAGTGTGACAGACAGAATGAGACAGACAGAATGAGACAGAGGGGGGAAGAAATGAGTGACACAGACAGAATGAGACAGAGAGAATGAGACAAAGAGGGGAAGAGATGAGTGTGACAGACAGGATGAGACAGAGAGGGGAAGAGATGAGTGAGACAGACAGAGTGTGACAGACAGAATGAGACAGAGAGGGGAAGAGATGAGTGAGACAGACAGGATGAGACAGAGAGGGGAAGAGATGAGTGAGACAGACAGAGTGTGACAGACAGAATGAGACAGAGAGGGGAAGAAATGAGTGTGACAGACAGAAGATACAGACAGAATGAGACAGAGGGGGGTAGAGATGAGTGAGACAGACAGAATGAGACAGAGAGGGGAAGAAATGAGTGACACAGACAGAATGAGACAGAGAGGGAGTGGGGAAGAGATGAGTGAGAGAGAGACAGAATGAGACAAGAGGGGAAGAGATGAGTGTGACAGACAGGATGAGACAGAAATAATGAGACAGAGAGGGGAAGAGATGAGTGTGACAGACAGAGTGAGACAGACAGAAGGAGACAGAGAGGGGAAGAGATGAGTGTGAGAGAGTGAGACGACAGAATGACACAGAGAGGGGAAGAGATGAGTGTGACAGACAGAATGAGAGCGACAGAATGAGACAGAGAGGGGAAGAGATGAGGAGACGACAGAGTGTGAGACAGAATGAGACAGAGAGGGGAAGAAATGAGTGTGACAGACAGAAGAGATAGACGAATGAGACAGAGAGGGGAGAGATGAGTGAGACAGAGAGAATGAGACAGAAAGGGGAAGAGATGAGTGTGACAGAGAGAATGAGACAGAAGGGGAAGAGATGAGTGTGACATGCAGAATGAGATAGAGAGAATGAGACAGAGAGGGGAAGAGATGAGTGTGACAGACAGAAAGAGACAGGGAGGGAAGAAGGATGAGTGTGACAGACAGAATGAGACAGAGAGGGAAGAGATGAGTGTGACATGCAGAATGAGACAGACAGAATGAGACAGAGAGGGGAAGAGATGAGTGAGACAGACAGAATGAGACAGAGAAGGGGAAGAAATGAGTGAGACAGACAGGATGAAGAGAGGGGAAGAGATGAGTGAGACAGACAGAATGAGACAAGGGGGAGATGAGTGTGACAGACAGGAGAGACAGAAATAATGAGACAGAGAGGGGAAGAGATGATGTGACAGACAGAGTGGACAGACAGAATGAGACAGAGAGGGGAAGAATGAGTGTGACAGACAGAAGGATAAGACAGAATGAGCAGAAGAGGGGAAGAGATGAGTGAGACAGAGAGAATGAGACAGAGAAGGGGAAGAGATGAGTGTGACAGAGAGAATGAGACAGAAAGGGGAAGAGATGAGTGTGACATGCGAATGAAGATGAGAGAGTGAGACAGGAGGGGAAGAGATGAGTGTGACAGACAGAGAAGAGGAGGGGAAGAGATGAGTGTGACAGACAGAATGAGACAGAGAGGGGAGGATGGTGAGTGAGACAGAAGATGACAGAGAGGGGGGATGAGTGATGACGACCAGAATGAGACGAGAGGGGAAGAGATGAGTGAGACAGACAGGATGAGACAGAGAGGGGAGAGATGAGTGAGACAGACAGAATGAGACAAGGGGGATGGAGTGTGCAGAGAGAGTATGGAGAAGAAGGGGAAGAGTGGTGGACAGATGAGACAGAGGGGAGGGGAAGAGATGAGTGTGACAGAGAGTGAGAGCAGAATGACGAGAGGGGGAGTAGTGTGAGCAGAATGAGAGGATGAGGAAGAGAGGGAGAGATGAGTGAGAGAAAGTGAGAGAGAGGGGGAAGAATGAGGGGAACGACGAGGATCGAAGATGGACAGAGAGGGAAGGATGAGTGAGACAGAAATGAGAAGGAGGGCGTAAGAATGAGACAAAGAGGGAAGAGATGAGTGTGATGCGAATTGAGAAGAGAATGAGACAGAGGGGAGAGATGAGTGGGACGGACAGAATGAGACGGGGAGGGAAGAATGAGTGTGAGACGGATGAGACAGGAGGGAAGAGATGAGTGTGA
>NW_019948183.1:55112-68070 GCF_002910315.2 Salvelinus sp. IW2-2015
AGAGAGAATAACGTTGTGTTAGCTAATCCAAGTTTATCATTTTAAAAATGCTAATTGATCATTAGAAACCCGTTTGCAATTATGTTAGCCAGCTGAAAACTGTTCTTCTGATTAAAGAAGCAATAAAACTGGCCTTCTTTAGACTAGTTGAGTATCTGGAGATCACATTGGGCGATTACAGGCTCCATGCAGAACAAAGATCTTCTGAACTCGTCAGTCTATTCTTGTTCTGAGAAATAGGCTATTCCATCAGAAATGCCAAGAAACTGAAGATCTCTATCAACGCTGTGTACTACTCCCTTCACAGAACAGCGCAAACTGTCTCTAACCAAGAATAGAAAGAGGAGTGGGAGGCCCGGGTGCACAACTGAGCAAGAGGACAAGTACATTAGAGGGTCTAGAGACAGTCGCATGTTCTGTTAAGAAAAAAAAAAACTTTAATGGAATGAAAAACATTCCATTAAATCCAGCTACAATAGTCATTTACAACATTAACAATGTCTACACGGTATATCTGATCAATTTGAATTATTTTAAATGGACCAATTTTTCTTTTCTTTCAAAAACAAGAACATTTCTAAGTGACCCCAAACTTTTGACACAGTAGTGTACGTAGCAGTGATTGGCAGCTGGCAGCCCCGCGGGACAGATGAGCGATTAAATGTGGGCTGCAGCCTCCCGAGTGCGCAGCGGTTGCATCCTCAGTGCTGAGGCGTCACTACGCGGGTTGATCCAGCTGTGTCACAACCGGCCGTGACCGCAAGTCCGTGGGCGGCGCACAATTGGCCAAGTGTCGTCCGGTTTAGGGAGGGTTTGGCTGGGGGGCTTTACTTGGCTCATTGCGCTCTGCGACTCCTTGTTACACCTGGTCTGCGGTTGTGAGGCCGGTTGGACGTACTGCCAAAATTTTCTAAAACGCCGTTGGAGGTGGCTATAGTAGAGAAATTAACATTAAATTCTCTGGCAACAGCTCTGGTGGAACTTCCTGCAGTCAGCATGCCAATTGCACACTCCTCAAAACTTGAGACATCTGTGGTATTGTGTTGTGTGACAAACTGCACATTTTCAAGTACCGGCACAATGTGCACCTGTGTAATGATCATGCCGTTTAATCAGCTTCTTGATATGCCACACCTGTCAGGTGGATGGATTATCTTGGCAAAGGAGAAATGCTCCACTAACAGGGATGTAAACTAATTTGTGCAACAAATTAGAGAAATACACTTTCTGGGACCTTTTATTTCTGTTCATGAAACATGGGACCAACACTTTACATGTTCGTTCATCTTTTTGTTCAGTATATATAGCATTTCTCCATTTTTTTCAGCTAACCAAAAAAAACTCACCTTCTCTCCAGTCATAGCGAATGGTGCATTGAACCACTGTTCGAAGGTACTGCAGCTCTTAAAGATGGTGGGCAGGAGAAAGTTGAGCAGGGCCCAGAGCTCAGGCAGCTTGTTCTGGAGCGGTGTCCCAGTTAGGAGCACTCTCCTGGGGGCCAGGTAGTGGGTGTTGAGGACCTGGGTCAGCTTACAGTGGTGGTTCTTCATCCGGTGGCCCTCGTCCACAATCATGTACTTCCACCGGATCTGTGGGGGGAGAGGGAGCAGGGGAGTGATGGAGAGAGAGAGCAAGAGAGAAAGAGGGTTGGGGAGTAGGAGAAGACAGAAAGAGGGTATATAGGTCATCAGTCAAATGGTCATGGTGAGAGTTGTTCAGAATCACGCTGGAGGTAGAGTGTGTGTCTGTGTTACCTTGGCTAGGACCTGTTTATCCTTGATGATGTACTCATAGGTAGTGAGGAGAACGTTGAACTTGCCGCTGCGTAGCTGGGGGATGAAGGCCCTTCTGGCCTGAGGGGAGCCCTACAGAGACAACATGAAGGACAGGAACTTGGACTTAACTTGACATTAATGAATGAATTAAAWTAATAATTACTAGAATGGCGTGACTTTACATTTGTATTCATAATAGGCCTAGTTGTTGTTGTTCTGACTGCAAGTGATRCACTTTGATTTGAATGCTTAATAGACAGGCTTCCACACGGCCGCCCATATGGCTGTATTTCAGGACCCCAAGCAATGAGTGTTTCCATGGTTACCATATAGTTGGCGGAAGGTTAGCTGCTCCAACTCACCTTGTAGGAGACTTTCACTACAGACGGAGCCCACTTGTCAAACTCATACACCCAGTTAGAGAGAGTTCTGTCAATGTGAGAAGAGAGGAAAACAGAGGGCCAAACTTACCTAAGCAAACAAATAGCACTGTACCCATAGCGATAGATACATATATATTACTATTCTATTTCTATTTTARTTATTACTTTTTAATTATGCGACTGTACCAAACCTTACCCACCCCTCTCTCCGGATCATTGTTTCCCTCTCATTAGTACTGTACTCCATCATATCATGTATGACAGTCACGTTAAGTGTACTATGAATACAGTTACAATTAAAGGGACAGTACTCTTCAAAAGTCCCACACCATCAGTTGTGTATATCCAGCTATATACTGTACCTCAACCCCAAATTAATGGAAAAAATAAGCACAGCAATTCCTGGAAAAATGATGTGGAGCTTATGTCTTCCATTCATTTTGGATTGTGGCATACAGCTGAATCTACAAAATGGCCTGTGACACGGACTTACAGTAGCTCAACATACAACCAATGTTGGGGTCTTGAAATTGTGATTGATTTTGGAGTGTAACGTCCCTTTAAAGTTAAATTGTAATTGAAGCCATGGTTCTCCGTGCGTGCAGAGCGGTACAGTACTCACGAGAGCGGTACTATGATGAGGAAAGGTCCGTTGACTCGTTTGTTCTCCATCAGGTACGTGATGAGAGCGATGGTCTGGATGGTCTTTCCTAGTCCCATCTCATCAGCCAGGATACCATTCAGATTGTTGTTGTAGAGAGACACCAGCCACTCCAGACCTTTAATCTGAGGGAGGAGGGAGGGAGGGAAGGGGAGGAGGGAGAAACAGTTTGAGTGGAAAGGCGAGACAAGGAAAGGAAGGGAGAGAGTCAAGGAGAGAAGAGGAGAGAGGAGAGAGAATCAACAGAGGAAGACAAAGGACAATGTCAGCCAGTCAAAATTGTACAGGTTGGTCTGGGTCTCTTCTAATGACTTAAGAAAGGAAATGTCACTTCTCAGGCTTATTCAGCCTCTTGTCAGTGCTGCTTCACCTGGTACTGTTTCAGTTGTCCGTTGATGAGTATAGTGGACTGTTTCTCCACTCTCTCAGTGACAGCATGGGCCACAGCGTAGTAAGACTGGAGTCCCCGAGCGAACGCTGCCTCTGCACTGTTATACTCATCATCCACATCCTGTTTAGCGTGCCTAGGGCAGAACCAGGGAAGAACCATATCAGTGGCTGAATGGCTTTAATGCAATCACTGTAGCACTTTGAGTAAAAATGTTATAATTCAATGTATTATTATTTATTATTACATATTGGCCTGAGCCCTATAAAGTAAGTGTGCTATTTTTAAAAATTCTATAGCTATGAGAGACAAGCATCTTTAGCTGGAAAATTCACTCCACGGTTATCAAAACGTCATGCCAGGGTAAGCCTACATGAAACACAGCCCTTATTTTAAGTGTTTCTAAAATCGAGAAAAGGGAAAAAGGAATGGTGACGATTGAACCATTTCCCTGTTTGACCGCTAGGTTTTATGGGTATGACTCATACTTTGTTACTCTACAGGGACCCAGGTGTAGTGTGCTCACTCTATGATGTGTCGTACGTCCACCTCTGATACTTCTTCACTGTCGGGGTCTTGGGATCTTCTTCTTCTTCTCCTCTAACCCCACTAACCCTGGGAGGACCACTACTGGAGGCACTGCRGGCTGGGGCTCCTCCTCTTCCTCCTGACAGGCCAATGACAGGCCAGGGGCGGGACAACAACAACCTGTCAATCACCACTCAGARAGACTGGTCATAGCTTTGGTACAGAGAGAGTGTGAAATGAATCTAGTCTTTATGACTGTACAACCAAATCCAGTTGATTTGGTTCCTACTTAGCGTTTTCATCCTGTAATCTCTATAATAAGAGTTTAGTCATGGTTGGTTACTATCTTTTATGACCCAACCCACCTCCTCCTCTTCCGATCCACTGTCTTCACTGTCAGAGCGAGGCGCCACCTCGTACCTGGAACAGCAGAAAACATCAGTACTACAACCACAAACATACCTTTACCCCCTCTAAAATATACCCCTAAACACCTAATAGACCCATCTCATCCTCCTCCTCCAGCCTCGTACCCAGGGTTCATCTCCAGCCATGTGTCCAYCTGTCCAGCTTTAGGAGCGTCCGCCCCTGTCAGGATGTTACCACTGTCCACGTGGATCACCTTCACTGGTAGGTCACTCATCTGGGACGTCTCATCTAGAGGCTGGAGGGGGGAGTCAGAAAAACACTGGATGCTGACGTTGAAGGGGAAATATAATATTCTTGGCGTCTACAAATACTGATAATTTCTTTCATTTTACTAGGATCATCATTAGCTGCTGCTAATACATCAGTTACTCTTCCTGGGGTCCAATATGTCTGGTGATAAGAGTCAGAACTTCTCTGGATACTGATACAGATACCTGCTGCTGGGTAATGTAGATACCTGCTGAACCATGACTATTTTTTTAAATATTTTTTTATTTCAACTTTATTTAACCAGGTAGGCCAGTTGAGAACAAGTTCTCATTTACAACGGCGACCTGGCCAAGATAAAGCAAAGCAGTGCGACAAAAAACAACAACACAGAGTTACACATGGGATAAACAAAAGTAAAGTCAATAACACAATAGAAAGATCTATATACAGTGTGTGCAAATGGAGTAAGGAGATAAGGCAATAAATAGGTCAATAGTAGCAAAGTATTTACAATTTAGCAAATTAACACTGGAGTGATAGACATGGAGATGATGATGTGCAAGTAGAAATACTGGTGTGCAAAAGAACAAAAAAGTAAATAAAAACAATATGGGGATGAGGTAGGTAGTTGGATGGGCTATTTACAGATGGGTGCTGTTGTACAGCTGCAGCAATCGGTAAGCTGCTCAGATAGCTGATGCTTAAAGTTAGCGAGGGAGATATAAGTCTCCAATTCAGCAAATTTTTGCAATGGGCTTTAGGGATGACCAGTGAGATATACCTGCTGGAGCGCGTGCTACGGATGGGTGTTGCTATGGTGACCAGTGAGCTGAGATAAGGCAGAGCTTTACCTAGCAAAGACTTATAGATGACCTGGAGCCAGTGGTTTGGCGTGAATATGTAGCGAGGGCAGCCGACGAGGACATACAGGTCGCAGTGGTGGTGGTATATGAGGCTTTGGTGACACCGGATGGCAATGTGATAGACTGCATCCAGTTTGCTGAGTAGAGTGTTGGAGGCTATTTTGTAAATGAACACTGCGAAGTCAAGGATCGGTAGGATAGTCAGTTTTACGAGGGTATGTTTGGAGCATGAGTGAAGGATGCTTTGTTACGAAATAGGAAGCCAATTCTAGATTTAACTTTGGATTGTAGATGCTTAATATGAGTCTGGAAGGAGAGTTTACAGTCCAGCCAGCCACCTATATATTGTAGTTGTTCACATATTCTAAGTCAGAACCGTCCAGAGTAGTGATGCTAGTCGGGCGGGCGGGTGTGGCAGCGGGCAGCGATCGGTTGAAGAGCATGCATTTAGTTTTACTGCATTTATGAGCAGTTGGAGGCCACGGAAGGAGTGTTGTATGGCATTGAAGCTCATCTGGAGGTTAGTTAACACAGTGTCCAAAGAAGGGCCAGATGTATACAGAATGGTGTCATCTGCGTAAGGTGTATCAGAGAATCACCACAGCAAGAGCGACATCGTTGATTATTACAGAGAAAAGAGTCGGCCCGAGAATTGAACCTGTAGTACCCCCATAGACTGTCAGAGGTCCGGACAACAGGCCGTCAGATTTTGACACACTGAATCTATCAGAAAGTAGCTGGTGAACCAGGCGAGGCAGTCATTTGCGAAACCAAGGTTGTTGATCTGCCGATAAGAATACGGTGATTGACAGAGTCGAAAAGCCTTGGCCAGTTGATGAAGACGGCTGCACAGTACTGTCTTTTATTGATGGCGGTTATGATATCGTTTAGTACCTTGAGCGTGGCTGAGGTGCACCCGTGACCAGCTCGGAAACCAGAATGCAACAGCAGAGAAGGTACGGTGGATTCGAAATGGTCAGTGATCTGTTTGTAACTTGGCTTTCGAAGACTTTTGAAAGCAGGGCAGGATGTATATAGTTTCTGTAACAGTTTGGGTCTAGAGTGTCCCCCCCTTTGAAGAGGGTATGACCGCGGCAGCTTTCCATTTTAGGAATCTGGACGATACGAAAGTGGTTGAAAGACTAGTAATAGGGTTGCAACAATGGTGGCGTATAATTTTAGAAAGAGAGGGTCCAGATTGTCTAGCCAGATGATTTGTACAGGTCAGGTTTGCAGCTCTTTCAGAACATCAGCTAAGGAGAAGCTGGGGAGGCTTGGGCAAGTAACTGCGGGGTGCGGAGCTGTTGGCCGGGGTTGGGGTAGCCAGGAGGAAAGCATGGCAGCCGTAGAGAAATGCTTATTGAAATTCTCGTATATCGTGGATTTATCGGTGGTGACAGTGTTTCCTAGCCTCAGTGCAGTGGGCAGCTGGGAGGAGGTGCTCTTATTCTCCATGGACGTTACAGTGTCCAAAACTTTTTGGAGTTAGAGCTACAGGAGGCAAATTTCTGTTTGAAAAAGCTAGCCTTTGCTTTCCTAACTGACTGTGTGTATTGGTTCCTGACTTCCCTGAAAAGTTGCATATCGCGGGGACTATTCGATGCTAGTGCAGTACGCCACAGGATGTTTTTGTGCTGGCAAATACTATGTTATAGAAGTACTGTATAACAACAGGTAACATACTGTAACTAAGTGATGTAACAGTGTACTGTAGATTGGTTATGAAAAAGTATGGACATGTATGCACTCATTACAGTAAGTTGCTCTGGATCGAGCGTCTGCTAAATGACTCAAATGTCCAGTACTTTAGTTTAATATCCCACTCACTTTCCCATCAGGTCCCAGTACAGGAGTCTGACTCAGCGTTCTCCAGCTTCTGTAGGAAAGACATCACACATAGTGTGTTTATCAGCTCACAACCACATCTACACACTGACTCTATCAACTCCCTACAGAGACGAGTGCTGACTACAGCCACAACCACATCTACACACTGACTCTATCAACTCCCTACAGAGACGAGTGCTGACTACAGCACACATCTACACACTGACTCTATCAACTCCCTACAGAGACGAGTGCTGACTACAGCCCACAACCAATCTACACACTGACTCTATAACTCCCTACAGAGACGAGTGCTGACTACAGCCACAACCACATCTAACACACTGACTCTTACTCACTACAAGAGACGAGTGCTGACTACAGCTCACAACACATCTACACACTGACTCTATAACATCCCTACAGAGACGAGTGCTGATACAGCTCAAACACATCTACACACTGACTCTATTCAACTCCCTACAGAGACGAGTGCTGACTACAGCTCACAAACATCTACACACACAATTCCTCAGGAGATCCAGTCGGGTTGAAACCTTGTCTGTCATGTGTCATCTCAAAATCACTATAGGAACATAGCAGTCGTGGACATACCGCCCCTCCCCCTTATGTCCAGACCTGAACCTATTGGATGTGTGTATGTGTCCTTTGTCGCACCTCTCTCTCTCTCTCATACCTTCTTCTTCTTCCTCTTCTTCTTCTTCTCTTTGAGGGCTGTACCAGCTTGTGAGCCGGACACTCAGTGAGGTTGGCACGTACTCATCCGTCTGCTGCAGCAGGTAGGCCAGACGCTTGTCCTTTCTTCTGGTCAATCAGCTTACGGTAGCCTCCTCATCCTCAGCCTGGAGAGAGAGAGGGTGGAGAGAGAGGGTGGAGAGGGAGAGAGGGTGGAGAGGGAGGGAGAAGAGAGGGGGAATGGGGGAGAGGAGAGAGAGGAGGGGAAAGGGAGAAGAGGAGGGAGAGAATGGGGAGATATTCAGACAAAACTCAATTATGTGATAGATGGATGAGTGTGTGTGTGGGAATCAGAGTAGAGAAGTAGTGTAAAGTAATGTGCATTGTAAGATCTGTTTCACATTAGTGTGTGTCTTTGTATACACAGAGTGTGTTGTCTAAGTATGTGAAAGAGTATGAGTGTTTGCACGTGTGTGTCTTTATACACACACAAGTGTGTGAATGAGAATATGTGCTGTCTGTCTATGTATGTAATGGTCCTCACCATCAGCCTCCTCATCCTCTCCTTCTCGATACGCTCGTTCTCCTTCTTCTGCTCACGCTCTGTGTTGGCGTGGTACGTGGCCACGGCCTTGGTGGCTTTCTGGATCTTAGCTGTGATGGAGCGGTGGTACTCCTTAAAGTCTTTGGCGTGGGCCATGATAATGCTCAGATACTCCTGGAGACAGACAAGAGATGAGAGTCAGTATTCAGTTCTGTCCCATAGCAAGCATTTCTAGCTGGCGTGGTGGTACTGCTGCTGCTACTACTACTACTGCTACTATTGCTGCTGCTACTACTACTACTGCTACTACTACTACTGCTGCTACTACTACTGCTGCTACTACTGCTGCTACTACTACTACTGCTGCCACTACTACTAATACTGAGGAAGGCAGTTAACCCACTGGACCCCGGGCGCCAAAGACGTGGACGTCGATGAAGGCAGCCCTCCCGCACCTCTCTGATTCAGAGGGGTGGGTTAAATGCGGAAGACACATTTCAGTTGAAGGCATTCGGTTGTACAACTCACTAGATATCCCCCTTACCCTTTCCTACTGCTACTACTGATTAACGTAATGTACTGTATCTAATAACTTTTGTTTTTATGATGAACAGCGAAAGAGTGCAATATATTACAGTGAGATATACTTCTCCCAAATGTCCTCATTAAGGATTAAAGGAGTTAAAATAATCTAAACTTCAGGAAGGATTTTATCTGACATTGTGCCTTGAAAAGCACTTCACTTCTCACAAATTGTCACGAATCCCGCCGAAGATGGTGCCTCTCCCTGTTCGGGCGGCGCTCGGCGGTCGTCGTCACCGGCCTACTAGCTACCATCGATTATTTTCTTTTTGTTTCTGTTAGTTTGGGCTGATTGGGTGCACCTGTTTTGAGTTTAGTTTTGTGGGTAGGCTATTTAAGGGCAGTAAGCCCGCTGGCTTTTGTGCGGGCTTGTTTCTCTGTTATTTGGTGTTGGATTGTTATGTGGATTTATTATTTGTTCTGGACAGTTTAGTCCTGTGTTTGTGGACTCGTATTTTCATGCGCCCGTGTGTTTAGGGCATGATCGTTTTTTCCCTGTCTACTGGAAAATAAATCCACGTTCTTGAATCACTGCTCTCTGCGCTTGACTCCTCCACCCAGTACTCCTAGCAGCTCTGACACAAATCTGACCACAAATAATCTCCATTGTTTAGAATAGCTGTAGTCTTGAGAGGCAGGTGTAATCCGCCCTTAGGTTTGGGTGTTAGTGTACCTGGTGGTTTCTGTCGACTTTACGCTCCTGTTCGGATTCGTCTGCTGTTTCTCAGTTTCTTCTGTGATGCCGGCGGGGCCTCTTGCGTAGGAACTGGCGCTTGCTCCTCTTGTAGCCTTAGACGGTCCCGAGCTGTCTCCAGAAGCTGTGTCCCTAGCGCATTTTACAGCACCACTACCTCCCTGACGCAGCTGTGGGTGTTGGAGAGGACCGGAGGAATGAGGAAATGTGGATAAAAATGCATTCGTCACCAGATGTGTGGAATACTGGTATGGGAAGAGGGTCTCAACGAGTCCCAACCTGTTTTCAGGACCGTTACAACAGTACAACACAGTTAAAGATTCCCATGAACGGTTTATAGACTTCTGTATGAAGTGATCATGTAAGCCATTATGAAGGGTCATATTAATGACAGTGGCATGTTATGACGTTACCGAAGGATGCTATGCAGTACAACATGTCCTGTGTGGTGATCCGTCCAGGGCGGGCCAGTAGCCTACCGGTTTCTGGAAGTTTGAGCAAGGGCGTGGAGGGCCTTTGAGTTCGTAATGGTGGCCTTGGTCTCAGGTCTCCAGCCAGAGATTCAGGAGGTTCTCCCAACTCAGCTATACGTGAGGTGATACGAAGCCTGCAGTCTGGAGATACCACAAGAGGGACACGAGATAAGAGAGGAGGGAGGAGAGGCAGAGGATAAGGAAGAAAAGAGAGAGAAAAGGAAGTGAGAAGGGAGGATAGGTGTGAGAGAGAGGAGGGATAGTGTGATTGAGAGAGAGAGGGTGGGATAGTGGTGAGAGAGAGAGGGGGATGGTGAGAGAGAGAGGGGGGGATAGTGTGAGAGAGAGGGGGATAGCTGTGGTGAGAGGAGAGGGAATGGTGGAGCAGAGAGGAGGGGCGGGGATAGTGTGAGAGAGAGAGGGGGATAGTGTGAGAGAAGAGAGCGGGGGGATAGTGTGAGAGAGAGGGAATAGTGGGAGAGAGAGAGGGGGCTAGTGTCGAAGAAGAGATGATAGTTGTGAGAGAGAGGGGGGTAGTGTGAGAGACGAGGGCGGGATAGTGTG
This sequence comes from Salvelinus sp. IW2-2015, assembly GCF_002910315.2. NCBI lineage: Eukaryota > Metazoa > Chordata > Actinopteri > Salmoniformes > Salmonidae > Salvelinus > Salvelinus sp. IW2-2015. The sequence continues at coordinate 65,730 of NW_019948183.1, forward strand.
AGAGAGGAGAGGGGATAAGTGTGAGAGAGAGAGAGTAGGGGATAGTGTGAGAGAGAGAGGGGGATAGTGTGAGAGAGAGGAGGGGGGGATTAGTGTGAGTAGAGAGAGAGGGGGGATCAGTTGAGAGAGGAGAGGTGGGATAGTGTGCAAGAGAGAGAGAGAGGGAGAGTTGTGAGAGACGAGAGGGGGGTAGTGTGAGACGAGGGGGTGGGATAGTGTGAGCAGAGAGAGAAGAGGGGAGGGATATGTGAGAGAGAGGGCGGGGGATAGTGTGAGATACGAGAGCGGCGGATAGTGGGCGTGTGATTGAGAAGAGAGGGGGGAGAGTGTGAGAAGAGAGAGAGGGGATAGTGTGAGAGAGAGGAGAGAGGGGGATAGTGGAAGAGAGGGGGGAATTAGTGTGAGGAGAGGAAGGGGTAGTTGTGAGAGAGGAGGGGGGAGATAGTGTGAGGAGAGAGAGAGGGGGATTAGTGTGAGAGAGAGAGAGGCGGGGAAGGTGAGAGAGAGAGAGGGGGAGATTAGTTGTTGAGGAGAGAGAGGGGGGGGGGATAGTGTTGAGAGAGAGGGGGGATAGTGTGGAGACGAGAGGGGGTGACTGCATTATCATGCCAAGGAGCTGGATGTTATTAGACCCCAGGAAGGAGATTAACGATGAGGAGGGGGGGAGATGGGTATTAGCAGGCAGGCTAATGATATACCTAGTAAAATGAAAGTGAAATTATCGTAGTATTTGTGAGACGCCAAGGAAAAAGATATGGATAGATATTTGGCGCCGCTTCAAATAGCGTGTGCTCAGGCAATCCAGTGTTTTTTCTGATCCCCCCTCCAGCCTCTAGTATTGAGAGAGACGAGAGCGTGCGCCAGGGGATGAGGTAATTAGTGTGGAGACGCTGACCAGTGGAAGGTGGATCGCACGCGGTGGACAGTGGGGGATTTAGTGTGAGAGGAGAGAGGGGGTAACATCCTGACAGGGGCGGGGACGGGCTGATAGCTTAAAGACTGGACGAAGGACGTCGGAGCACTGGCTGGAGATGAACCCTGGGTACGGAGGGGCTGGGATAGGGTGTGAGGAGAGAGGAGGATAGGAGGATGGGGCTAGTTATGGGTGTTTAGGGTGGGATAGATAATTTGGAAGATGGCGGGTAAAGGTGATTGGTCTGTAGTTGGTGTGTGAGTAGATAGTGACTGATGTTTTCTGCTGCTTCCAGGTACGGAAGTGGACCCTCGCGTCTGACAGTGAAAGACAGTGGATCGGAGGAGGGAGGGAGGGAGGGTTGATTAGTGTTGAGGGAGATTGAGGTAATAGAGAAGATAGAGTATTAACGCGAACCTATGAAGTTAAAACTCTGGAATGTTAATAGAGAATTTACAGGATGGAAAACGCTAAAGTAGGAGGACCAAATCAGAGACTGGGATTTGGTCTGGACTAGTGTACAGTATAAAGACCTAGATTCATTCCACACTCTCTGTGCATCTCGTCACAAAGCTGAGAGAGGGGGGGATAATGGGTACCGTAAGTCTGTCTGGACGTGGAGGAATTGACCAGGTTGTGGGTGTGTACCCGCCCCTGGGCCGTGTCACATGTGGAGGCCGTGGTCTAGGAGGGATGAGGTGTCAGAGAGAGAAGGGAAAGCGCCACAGCGCAGCAGTGCCTTGCCAGTAGTGTCCTCCCAGGTTAGTGGAGTGAGGTGGTTGTGAGGAAGATAGAGAGGAGGGAAAGTAAGAATAAGATCCCAGACCCCTAGACGTGAAGAAGTATCAGAGGTGGACGTACGACACATCATGGTGGAGTGAGGCGAGACTCAAGCTTACGAGACGCCATGGAGAGAGGGGGATTTTAGTTGTTGGGGATACCTGGATGAGAAGGCGATGAATCAAGTAATATGAGTCCATACGCGCATTAAAACGCATTATCGGGGTCAGAACAGAGGAGGGAAGAATGGTTTCAATCGTCACGGCGATTTCCTTTTTCCGCATTAGTTTCTCCGATTTTAGAAACACTTCAAAGTAGGGCTGTCTGTTTCATGTAGGCTTACCCATGGCATGACGTTTGATAACCGTTGGAGTTGAATTGTTTCCAGCTAAAAGAGCTTGTCTCTCAAATAAGCTAATAGAATTTTTAAAAAATAGCACCACATTCTTATATAGGGCTTGACAGGAGACCGAAATAATGAATGAGAGAAATAATGAAGATACATGAAATTTTATACGATGTTTGATTACTCCAAGAGGATGGACTAGCGAGATGATTGCGAATTAAAGTGCTCCATTCAGCCAGAGAAGACTAGATGTGGTGTTGCTTCTCCCTGGTTTGCAGTGTAGCCACACATCTCCTCTCCTC